>NW_028283586.1:1417500-1572500 GCF_059441095.1 Idiotropiscis lumnitzeri | reverse complement strand
CCCTAACCCTAACCCTAACCCTAACCCTAACCCTAACCCTAACCCTAACCCTAACCCTAACCCTAACCCTAACCCTAACCCTAACCCTAACCCTAACCCTAACCCTAACCCTAACCCTAACCCTAACCCTAACCCTAACCCTAACCCTAACCCTAACCCTAACCCTAACCCTAACCCTAACCCTAACCCTAACCCTAACCCTAACCCTAACCCTAACCCTAACCCTAACCCTAACCCTAACCCTAACCCTAACCCTAACCCTAACCCTAACCCTAACCCTAACCCTAACCCTAACCCTAACCCTAACCCTAACCCTAACCCTAACCCTAACCCTAACCCTAACCCTAACCCTAACCCTAACCCTAACCCTAACCCTAACCCTAACCCTAACCCTAACCCTAACCCTAACCCTAACCCTAACCCTAACCCTAACCCTAACCCTAACCCTAACCCTAACCCTAACCCTAACCCTAACCCTAACCCTAACCCTAACCCTAACCCTAACCCTAACCCTAACCCTAACCCTAACCCTAACCCTAACCCTAACCCTAACCCTAACCCTAACCCTAACCCTAACCCTAACCCTAACCCTAACCCTAACCCTAACCCTAACCCTAACCCTAACCCTAACCCTAACCCTAACCCTAACCCTAACCCTAACCCTAACCCTAACCCTAACCCTAACCCTAACCCTAACCCTAACCCTAACCCTAACCCTAACCCTAACCCTAACCCTAACCCTAACCCTAACCCTAACCCTAACCCTAACCCTAACCCTAACCCTAACCCTAACCCTAACCCTAACCCTAACCCTAACCCTAACCCTAACCCTAACCCTAACCCTAACCCTAACCCTAACCCTAACCCTAACCCTAACCCTAACCCTAACCCTAACCCTAACCCTAACCCTAACCCTAACCCTAACCCTAACCCTAACCCTAACCCTAACCCTAACCCTAACCCTAACCCTAACCCTAACCCTAACCCTAACCCTAACCCTAACCCTAACCCTAACCCTAACCCTAACCCTAACCCTAACCCTAACCCTAACCCTAACCCTAACCCTAACCCTAACCCTAACCCTAACCCTAACCCTAACCCTAACCCTAACCCTAACCCTAACCCTAACCCTAACCCTAACCCTAACCCTAACCCTAACCCTAACCCTAACCCTAACCCTAACCCTAACCCTAACCCTAACCCTAACCCTAACCCTAACCCTAACCCTAACCCTAACCCTAACCCTAACCCTAACCCTAACCCTAACCCTAACCCTAACCCTAACCCTAACCCTAACCCTAACCCTAACCCTAACCCTAACCCTAACCCTAACCCTAACCCTAACCCTAACCCTAACCCTAACCCTAACCCTAACCCTAACCCTAACCCTAACCCTAACCCTAACCCTAACCCTAACCCTAACCCTAACCCTAACCCTAACCCTAACCCTAACCCTAACCCTAACCCTAACCCTAACCCTAACCCTAACCCTAACCCTAACCCTAACCCTAACCCTAACCCTAACCCTAACCCTAACCCTAACCCTAACCCTAACCCTAACCCTAACCCTAACCCTAACCCTAACCCTAACCCTAACCCTAACCCTAACCCTAACCCTAACCCTAACCCTAACCCTAACCCTAACCCTAACCCTAACCCTAACCCTAACCCTAACCCTAACCCTAACCCTAACCCTAACCCTAACCCTAACCCTAACCCTAACCCTAACCCTAACCCTAACCCTAACCCTAACCCTAACCCTAACCCTAACCCTAACCCTAACCCTAACCCTAACCCTAACCCTAACCCTAACCCTAACCCTAACCCTAACCCTAACCCTAACCCTAACCCTAACCCTAACCCTAACCCTAACCCTAACCCTAACCCTAACCCTAACCCTAACCCTAACCCTAACCCTAACCCTAACCCTAACCCTAACCCTAACCCTAACCCTAACCCTAACCCTAACCCTAACCCTAACCCTAACCCTAACCCTAACCCTAACCCTAACCCTAACCCTAACCCTAACCCTAACCCTAACCCTAACCCTAACCCTAACCCTAACCCTAACCCTAACCCTAACCCTAACCCTAACCCTAACCCTAACCCTAACCCTAACCCTAACCCTAACCCTAACCCTAACCCTAACCCTAACCCTAACCCTAACCCTAACCCTAACCCTAACCCTAACCCTAACCCTAACCCTAACCCTAACCCTAACCCTAACCCTAACCCTAACCCTAACCCTAACCCTAACCCTAACCCTAACCCTAACCCTAACCCTAACCCTAACCCTAACCCTAACCCTAACCCTAACCCTAACCCTAACCCTAACCCTAACCCTAACCCTAACCCTAACCCTAACCCTAACCCTAACCCTAACCCTAACCCTAACCCTAACCCTAACCCTAACCCTAACCCTAACCCTAACCCTAACCCTAACCCTAACCCTAACCCTAACCCTAACCCTAACCCTAACCCTAACCCTAACCCTAACCCTAACCCTAACCCTAACCCTAACCCTAACCCTAACCCTAACCCTAACCCTAACCCTAACCCTAACCCTAACCCTAACCCTAACCCTAACCCTAACCCTAACCCTAACCCTAACCCTAACCCTAACCCTAACCCTAACCCTAACCCTAACCCTAACCCTAACCCTAACCCTAACCCTAACCCTAACCCTAACCCTAACCCTAACCCTAACCCTAACCCTAACCCTAACCCTAACCCTAACCCTAACCCTAACCCTAACCCTAACCCTAACCCTAACCCTAACCCTAACCCTAACCCTAACCCTAACCCTAACCCTAACCCTAACCCTAACCCTAACCCTAACCCTAACCCTAACCCTAACCCTAACCCTAACCCTAACCCTAACCCTAACCCTAACCCTAACCCTAACCCTAACCCTAACCCTAACCCTAACCCTAACCCTAACCCTAACCCTAACCCTAACCCTAACCCTAACCCTAACCCTAACCCTAACCCTAACCCTAACCCTAACCCTAACCCTAACCCTAACCCTAACCCTAACCCTAACCCTAACCCTAACCCTAACCCTAACCCTAACCCTAACCCTAACCCTAACCCTAACCCTAACCCTAACCCTAACCCTAACCCTAACCCTAACCCTAACCCTAACCCTAACCCTAACCCTAACCCTAACCCTAACCCTAACCCTAACCCTAACCCTAACCCTAACCCTAACCCTAACCCTAACCCTAACCCTAACCCTAACCCTAACCCTAACCCTAACCCTAACCCTAACCCTAACCCTAACCCTAACCCTAACCCTAACCCTAACCCTAACCCTAACCCTAACCCTAACCCTAACCCTAACCCTAACCCTAACCCTAACCCTAACCCTAACCCTAACCCTAACCCTAACCCTAACCCTAACCCTAACCCTAACCCTAACCCTAACCCTAACCCTAACCCTAACCCTAACCCTAACCCTAACCCTAACCCTAACCCTAACCCTAACCCTAACCCTAACCCTAACCCTAACCCTAACCCTAACCCTAACCCTAACCCTAACCCTAACCCTAACCCTAACCCTAACCCTAACCCTAACCCTAACCCTAACCCTAACCCTAACCCTAACCCTAACCCTAACCCTAACCCTAACCCTAACCCTAACCCTAACCCTAACCCTAACCCTAACCCTAACCCTAACCCTAACCCTAACCCTAACCCTAACCCTAACCCTAACCCTAACCCTAACCCTAACCCTAACCCTAACCCTAACCCTAACCCTAACCCTAACCCTAACCCTAACCCTAACCCTAACCCTAACCCTAACCCTAACCCTAACCCTAACCCTAACCCTAACCCTAACCCTAACCCTAACCCTAACCCTAACCCTAACCCTAACCCTAACCCTAACCCTAACCCTAACCCTAACCCTAACCCTAACCCTAACCCTAACCCTAACCCTAACCCTAACCCTAACCCTAACCCTAACCCTAACCCTAACCCTAACCCTAACCCTAACCCTAACCCTAACCCTAACCCTAACCCTAACCCTAACCCTAACCCTAACCCTAACCCTAACCCTAACCCTAACCCTAACCCTAACCCTAACCCTAACCCTAACCCTAACCCTAACCCTAACCCTAACCCTAACCCTAACCCTAACCCTAACCCTAACCCTAACCCTAACCCTAACCCTAACCCTAACCCTAACCCTAACCCTAACCCTAACCCTAACCCTAACCCTAACCCTAACCCTAACCCTAACCCTAACCCTAACCCTAACCCTAACCCTAACCCTAACCCTAACCCTAACCCTAACCCTAACCCTAACCCTAACCCTAACCCTAACCCTAACCCTAACCCTAACCCTAACCCTAACCCTAACCCTAACCCTAACCCTAACCCTAACCCTAACCCTAACCCTAACCCTAACCCTAACCCTAACCCTAACCCTAACCCTAACCCTAACCCTAACCCTAACCCTAACCCTAACCCTAACCCTAACCCTAACCCTAACCCTAACCCTAACCCTAACCCTAACCCTAACCCTAACCCTAACCCTAACCCTAACCCTAACCCTAACCCTAACCCTAACCCTAACCCTAACCCTAACCCTAACCCTAACCCTAACCCTAACCCTAACCCTAACCCTAACCCTAACCCTAACCCTAACCCTAACCCTAACCCTAACCCTAACCCTAACCCTAACCCTAACCCTAACCCTAACCCTAACCCTAACCCTAACCCTAACCCTAACCCTAACCCTAACCCTAACCCTAACCCTAACCCTAACCCTAACCCTAACCCTAACCCTAACCCTAACCCTAACCCTAACCCTAACCCTAACCCTAACCCTAACCCTAACCCTAACCCTAACCCTAACCCTAACCCTAACCCTAACCCTAACCCTAACCCTAACCCTAACCCTAACCCTAACCCTAACCCTAACCCTAACCCTAACCCTAACCCTAACCCTAACCCTAACCCTAACCCTAACCCTAACCCTAACCCTAACCCTAACCCTAACCCTAACCCTAACCCTAACCCTAACCCTAACCCTAACCCTAACCCTAACCCTAACCCTAACCCTAACCCTAACCCTAACCCTAACCCTAACCCTAACCCTAACCCTAACCCTAACCCTAACCCTAACCCTAACCCTAACCCTAACCCTAACCCTAACCCTAACCCTAACCCTAACCCTAACCCTAACCCTAACCCTAACCCTAACCCTAACCCTAACCCTAACCCTAACCCTAACCCTAACCCTAACCCTAACCCTAACCCTAACCCTAACCCTAACCCTAACCCTAACCCTAACCCTAACCCTAACCCTAACCCTAACCCTAACCCTAACCCTAACCCTAACCCTAACCCTAACCCTAACCCCTAACCCCTAACCCTAACCCTAACCCTAACCCTAACCCTAACCCTAACCCTAACCCTAACCCTAACCCTAACCCTAACCCTAACCCTAACCCTAACCCTAACCCTAACCCTAACCCTAAACCCTTAACCCTTAACCCAACCCTAACCCTAACCCTAACCCTAACCCTAACCCTAACCCTAACCCTAACCCTAACCCTAACCCTAACCCTAACCCTAACCCTAACCCTAAACCCTAACCCAACCCTAACCCTAACCCTAACCCTAACCCTAACCCTAACCCTAACCCTAACCCTAACCCTAACCCTAACCCTAACCCTAATTTCCCCTAACCCTAACCCTAACCCTAACCCTAACCCTAACCCATAACCCTAACCCATAACCCATAACCCTAACCCTAACCCTAACCCTAACCCTAACCCTAACCCTAACCCTAACCCTAACCCTAACCCTAACCCTAACCCTAATAACCCTAACCCTAATAACCCTAACCCTTAACCCTTAACCCTTAACCCTTAACCCAACCCTAACCCTAACCCTAACCCTAAACCCTAACCCTAAACCCTAACCCCAACCCCTTTAAGATATAGAATTTTCATGTTGGTACTCAGCTATATTATACTTACCTGTTAAAATTCAAATAGTTCCCCCACTTACCTTTTAATGCAATTTTATTGCCTTACTTAAAGTCTGAACAATCCCCCTTACTTACCTTTACACTTTATATTTATATTCACTTGTTAAAATTCAAATAATTTCCCCTCACTTCCCTCTTTAATTCAATTTTATTGCCTTACTTAAATTCTAAACATTCCCCTTTACTTACCTTTATAATTTATTATCATATTTACCTATTTAGTTACAATTTTAGATTTCTTCACGACTTACCCATTCAATTCAAATGTAAACACGCTCAACCGGACTAGAACGATTCTCATTGGTGCACACTCTGGGTTTGAATGACAACAGCTCCCGCCCACTACAACGCCCTATGTGGAATCGGCAATGCCCACACGCAGCCACACTTGCTCCGACTCACAGAGAGACAACTGCTCCCCCGTGCTTGTATGAATGATCATAACGCCTTGTTTTTCATTTGCACTTTTTTCTGTTATTGGTGCCCACGCCTGAAGAAGACCTTGAAAGGTCGAAACGTCGCGACGGGCACTTTAATGCCCTTTATTTGAAGAATTTCCTTTTTTTCTCTCTATCCCCCCCACCCCTCTCCTTCGATTGCACCTTTTTCTTACACGCACACACACACACATACGTTTACTTACCTCTTCACCTACCTCACAGCCGCCGCAATTGCTGACGGTCCACGCCTACGGACCTCTAGGAAAGAAATAATTAATAGTTAGAAAATTTAAACGTGTATCGAATAAATACACGAACAATAAAAAATAAATAAAACAACAACATTAAACAATAAAACGCAAGATGCATGAGAATGACAATTTTGGTTGGACCGTGGTGCGTTACGGTCGTCGCCGGCAACATCCCGGTTCTAACACCTGGCCCCGAGGGGGGTACCCCCAGCCACCCCGATTCCCGGGAGGACGAGGTTACCAGGAGATGGACCGCGCAACTCGCCTCTTCCACCCAGGTGGAAGAGGAATCTATAACCGTCCTAACCCAAACCCTAACCCCAACAATACTAGTGATAATCTTAATAATATTAAGTAATTTAAAATTAGTTTTAAAGATACATTTTAAAAGTCAGGGGTGGGTTGCGGCACTTGCAATCCGCCGGTGACCCGAGGATCAGGTCGGGAACCAATCGATCACAAGTACGTCACGGGTCATTGTCAATGTACGGAAATTAATTTTATCAGAGATAAAATTTCAACCCGCTCAACCCTTGTAACAGAAAAGATGGCGAAAAGAAAAAAAAGACGATTACCGTGCATTCCAGGCTGCGTGGACAGAGGAATTTGCATTTGTGGAGAGAGCAGGATCCGCAGTATGTCGAATATGCAATGACAAAATTGCATCAATGAAACGCTCAAATATAAAGCGGCACTTCGATACGCGTCATGCTTCTTTTGCATTGAAATATCCACCGGGGGACAGCAGGAAAAAGGCATGCGAAGAGCTGCAACTTAAAGTGCAGACGAGCCAGCAGCAACTGCGTGTCTGGACCACGCAAGGTGACGGTAATTCCGCTAGCTTTGCGGGTGCTTTGGCAATAGTGAAGAGTGGAAAGCTGTTCACAGATGGCGAATATGCCAAAACATTTATGCTTGATGTGGCCAATGAACTTTTAGATGACTTTCCAAATAAAGCCAAGATAATCAAAAAAATAAGAGACATGCCACTGTCAGCAAGAACGGTTCACGATCGGAGCATTATGATGGCGAATCAAGTCGAGGAAACACAAATTAAGGACAAAAAAAACATGCAGCACCAGAAGTCGCATTAAAAGTAAACCTTTTATTATTTTTATTATTATTATTATATGTTTAAAATACTATATGGCTCTCAAAAAATATATATCTAGAAATAGTTTGGTTTTATGGCTCTCCAGGTCAAAAAGGTTCCCGACCGCTGCCCTAAACCCTTAAACCCCCCAACCCGCAAAGCCCCCCAACCTTTAAAGCCCGCAACCTTTAAAGGCCGCAACCCTTAAACCCCTAAATCCCAACCACTAACAAAACCAGGGGTGTCAAACTCATCTTTCTCGTGGGCCACATCATAGTTTATCATATTATTATTATTATTACATATACCCAACAAAGTGATGGCTAATGAGTTTTAATAATCTGAATCCAGGAAAATGTTTGTTTAACTACCATTCAATTCATTTTAACAGTGTGGTTAGTCACAAAGAAAACATTTGGTATTTTGACAAGAAACGTAGTCGTGCATGTTTTGTCTTGGCGGGCCTCACTAAATGATGCGGCGGGCCAGATCTGGCCCCCGGGCCTTGAGTTTGACACCTGTGCCCTAAACCCTTACCCCTAACCCTAAAACTTCAACCCCTAACACTTACCCCTACCCCTAAAACCCCAACCCCTAACAAGTCTACAGTGCCAAAAATTCCACAATGCAAGAAATTACACAATGGCATTGGCTATATTGTGGAATTTTTGGCAAAGAGTCCACAATGCCAAGTGGATCAATGTTTAAAAAAAAAGTGCATGTGCTTAACAGGAATAAAAACACTTATTATGCAGCGTAAGGTTGAAAACTGATTAAAAACAGCAGTACATGTGTGATAAAACAATCAAGTATGATATACATGGGACAGCAATATAGCATGATGTATTTAAAATGAATCAGTGTTCAGAAAAAAAAAAAGGGGGGGGGGTTCAACCAGCCAGCCTTGTGACGCATTTCAAACGAGGCCGATCACATGGGTCACTACAGCCCTCCTCATGACGCGTTTCAAACGAGGCCAATCACAGGGCTCGAACAGCACACCACAAGACGCATTTCAAACTAGGCCAATCACAGGGACTCAAACACCATAACTTGTTCAAACTGGACCAATCACAGCGGAACAAGGCTCCCGCCTTTTCCTTGCTCAGCGTGTCATTTGCTCAAAAGCTACTTTGGCCCCTCCCGCCATTTACTCGCGTTCAGCGCGCCATTAATTCCAATCTTAGCCGTTAGCTCAGTGGCTAAAAGGCCCCGCAATTAACACACGCTGAGCCCTCCATTTTAAAGCGTTTTTAGCAGTTAGCCCAGCCATTACAAAGCCACAATGCAGCGAAAACAACCATGGACGACATCATAAGTGACAACTACATTGCAGGCGAGGCAAATAAAAAATTAAAAAGCGCGCCATTTAACCCCGTTTTAGCAGTTAGCTCGGTGACTCTTATCCCCAGCAATTTACGCCCGCTCAGCGCGGCATTAAATCCGGTTTTAGCAGTCAGCTCGGGGACTCCTAGGCACCACCAATTCACTCGCGCTCAGCGAGCCATTAATTCTAATCTTAGCCGTTAGCTCAGTAGCTAAATGGCCCCCCCGCAAATTATCACAAGCTGAACCCGCCATTTTAACCGGTTTTAGCAGTTAGCCCAGCCGCCACAATGCAGAGTAAACAATCGTGGACATCATAAGTGACAACTACATTTCAGGGGAGGCAAATAAAAAATTAAATAAAAAGGGCGCCATTAAACTCCGATTTAGCAGTTAGCTCGGTGACTCCTAGGCCCCAGCAATTTACTCGCGCTCAGCGCGCCATTAAATCCGGTTTTACCTCAGCCACCACGAAGCCCCAAAGCACAGAAAACCAACCGTGGACAACAACGCAAGGAGCAACAATCTTACAAGGAGGTTAAAAAAACTACACCGGAGCTCAAGCATCAGCCGTCAAAACGAGCATTAAAGTTCAACCCAGCAGCAACACACATCATTAACAGCATGAAACAATTCCACCACAATACAAATAAGCTAGCCATTTAACTAAAAAGCATCAGCGAAGAGAGGTGCTTACCTTTCGAAGGTCCGCAGGAGAAAGAACGAAAATTCAGCTCGCGCCTAAGGTGACGCCTCAACTACGGAAGCCTCGAGGGACAAATTTCATGCACGCGATTATGCTGCATCTTGGACGAACACGAAACTTATATCACCCTTTCTCCACGTTTAAAGACCTAAGGATAACGAGTAACATTGCAATGAGGAAAAGGTCAATTTTAGAGTTAATGCTCAGTTGTTTCAAGAAATAAGATGTACATAGAGGGGAGGGGCGTACATGCGTGAAGAAGCACTGAGACAACCAAGTTGACGTTTAAATTTTGAACATGGACACGTGACTTAAAAAAAAACTATTGAATGAATAGGCAGAGATTGTTTTTTCTTTTTTTTAAACTTTATTGAATTAATGAAACAAAACAATATCACATTCAATTAAAAAAATAAACCAATTATCAAATATTATATGGTATAAGGGTATCTGATTATTAGATACATTCTAATGACAATTAAATAAAACAGGCCCAGTATTATAAAGACAAATGTAAAAAATGAAACGGCTAAAACACCAAATTCAAACTACGTGGGATGTTATTGCCTTACTTTGCCTGTGTGGAATTTCAAGTCATGAGCTCAATGCTAACCTGGCCAGCTAACAGAAGGCAGGATTTTGCCCACCTTGTTCGTATGATTGGCTGTCTCGCAATGTTTGTTCAAAGCTTCACTCATCTTGTTTTACTATACAAGTTTTATATATGTACCACTTTTAATGTTAGGAGAATTGACATTTAACTACTTACCCTCCATTACTTTTATCTACATGAAAAATTTAACTTCTGCTTTCTACGAATGCCGAACCTGTTGCATGTTTATCAACATTGTTAGTCGAGTTTTAAAGTTTGAAAGCATGTTTAAAGTCACCCTTCGAATGTTTGGGGGAAATGCCATTCTACACTTGTCATTTTTCAAAAACATGCATATACTGCCACTCACAAGTTCAAATAGACCACTTGAAATCACTTGACAATTTTAATTCACGTACAAACGCACATGTGGAGAATACAAAAAGGAAGTTTGACAATTCACTTAAAAAAATAATTAAAAAAATAAAATCTCAAATTAATATATCAGACCACATTTGCCTCAAATGAAGCATTGCCTTCATGCACAACTCAGTCCAAAATGGCCATCATGCAGTCAGTGTTGGCAGTGCACACCCAGTGAGTTAGTGATAGACCAAAGATAACAACAAAGAAATACTCTCCCTGTCCACTTGGCACTTTGCTCTCCAAACGTTGTTAGAACACTGGAAGCTGCTGACCTTGGAGCATCACTTGACGGGAGCGATCATTCCTTGTCCACAAACGGCCTGTAACAAATATGTTCATGTGCCACTTGTTGATGGATTAGCATGCATGTGTTTTCTTAACTTTGTCCACCCTTTTATCCGGCTCCTCTTCTGCCCCGTCAATTCGATTCTATGACTTCCGCCGCTGTTCTGAGACTCCCGTCTCGACCGCTTCCTTCTCCAACCTGCAACAACAAACATCGACTTGTATGTCACCATCTTATTTCATGTCTGTGCCCATCCTGCAAAACTTTCAGTTGCGGACTTCTCACTTAATTGTGCGATGACGACTCTCGTCCAGTGGTTCTTAGCACCACTTGGGCCATCCCGCTCCGCTGCCAGCCTGTTACAAAGAAGGGGGGCAAAAACTGTGGAAGAAGGGGCAAATAGGAACTCTACTTCTCCCCATCATGCAGTCAGTGTACACCCAGTGAGTTAGTGACAGAGCAAAGATAAGAACAAGAAATAGTCTCCCTGTCCAGTTGGCACTTTGCTCTCCAAGCGCCGTAGCATCTGCTCCTCCTCGTCCGGGGCCGCTACGGAAAAGACAGTCTCATCTTAACAAGTGTCATCATCCATTTGATTTTGCAACACTCGCCTCAAAAGCCAACAAGCTGTACATCTTGGAGCGTCTTCATTGTACGGCTGCAATCTTTCCTCTTTGAATCCATCTCTGAGCCCTGCGCCACTTTGTTGATGCATTGGCCGTGCGTTTTGAGACCCCCGTCCAACCTGCAACAACAAACATTGACTTGTATGTCACCATCTTATTTCATGGCTGTGCCCATCCTGCAAAACTTTCAGTTGTGGACTTCTCACTTAATTGTGCGATGACGACTCTTGTCCAGTGGTTCTTAGCACCACTTGGGCCATCCCGCTCCGCTGCCAGCCTGTTACAAGAAAGGGGGGCAAAAACAGTGGAAGAAGGGGCAAATAGGAACTCGACTTCTCCCTATCATGCAGTCAGTGTTGGCAGTGCACACCCAGTGAGTTAGTGACAGAGCAAAGATAAGAACAACAAAGAAATAGTCTCCCTGTCCAGTTGGCATTTTGCTCTCCAAGCGCCGTAGCATCTAATAATAATAATAATAATAATAATAATAATGCCTTTATTAGTCCCACAATGGGGAAATTCGAGATTCAAACCCAGGCCTCCTGGGGAGACTGGGTCCTGAACGCGGCGCCTTAGACCACTCGGCCATCCTGGCAGCCACGAGATTCGAACCCAGGCCTCCTGGGGGGACTGGGTCCGGAACGCGGCGCCTTAGACCACTCGGCCATCCTGGCAGCCATAATAATATTCCCTTTATTAGTCCCACAATGGGGAAATTTTTTTTTTTTTTTTTGAGATTCGAACCCAGGCCTCGTGGGGAGACTGGGTCCTGAACGCGGCGCCTTAGACCACTCGGCCATCCTGGCAGCCATAATAATGCCTTTATTAGTCCCACAATGGGGAAATTCGAGATTCGAACCCAGGCCTCCTGGGGAGACTGGGTCCCGAACGCGGCGCCTTAGACCACTCGGCCATCCTGGCAGCCACATCTGCTCCTCCTCGTCCGGGGCCGCTACGGAAAAGACAGTCTCATCTTAACAAGTGTCATCATCCATTTGATTTTGCACCACTCACCTCAAAAGCCAACAAGCTGTTCATCTTAGAGCGTCTTCATTGTACGGCTGCAATCTTTCCTCTTTTATACCGTATTTTCCGGGCCATAGGGCGCTCTTTAAAGTCCCTAATCTTCCCCAAAACAGTCAAAGCGCCTTGTAAAGCGACGCGCCCATTATATGGACTAAGCATCACTCTCGCGACCATCAACCCTTTTACTCATTGGGCTGTTCAGTGCATGTTAGCACACCCTGCTGGACAAAGTCTGAGTCATCTATGCTTCTAATTGACCGTGAATTATACATTATGTGACTATGGTGTTTGGGTGATGGTGTAGGAGAAAGCTGGACAAAAGGGCAGCTGTCCACAATGTTGTAGTCAGTCTTATCATTTATGTTATTGCAAGCAAGAAACGTCCCAGGTTTAGACAACAGACTGCAAAAAGCCCAAAGCACAACAGCCCATCTCTCTAAACAGCCATGTGATTGGTTGAGTCTGAGTGGCTCCCAAGAAGCCATTGCTGTAATTGGCTAAGGCTGAGTGGCTCCCAAGAAGCCATTGCTGTAATCTTTTGTGTTATTTTTATTTATTTTGGGTATATAGATGGCATGAGAGACACATGTTTTGTGTTAATCTTATTTCTTTGTTTCATTGTTTGCTTGTAAGCTGAGGTTTTTTTTGGTTTGAAACCGTGAGTCTAAGGAGTGTGGTGACCAGTGAAGTCCCTCCCCTGACGTTGTTTAGTAGACTAATGCCAAGACACCTTTTGTTGGTTATAGTCATTGTTATTGGCAGTGACTCCCAATAGATTCATAGCATCTGTCATTGAAATGGGGTGATACCTCTGGAAACGATCACTTGGGGGATTGAGTCTTGGTGAGCTGACATCAGCTAGCGCGACTCAGGTGCGAGCGGCTGAGCTAGCGCGACTCAGGTGCGAGCGGCTGAGCTAGCGCGCGCGAGTGGCTGAGCTAGCGCGAGCGAGCGGCTGGATAGAGCGAGCGGCTGAGCTAGCGCGAGAGCGGCTAGTCTCGCCTGAACTAGCGCTGAACTAGCGCGAGCGGCTGAGCTAACGCCTTGTAGTGCGGCGCGCCTAGTATATGCATTAAATACGGAAATAGCACCCTCAACTGGTGTTGCGCCCTTTGAGGGAGCGCATCTTATGGCCGTAAAAATACGGTATATATATATATATATATATATATATATAGGTGCGAAGTATATATATACACGGTGTTTTTTTTTGTTTTTTTTTTAAGGTGCGACGCTACTTCGCGGATTTTCAGATTTCGCGGGTGGTCTCGGTCCCCATTAACCGCGATAACCGGGGGTTCACTGAATATATATATATATATAAATATATATAGGTGCAAAGTAGCGGCACACCTTCAAAAATGCTTAAAAAAAATACAAATATATATATATATATATATATATATATATATATATATATATATACTGGTAGAGAGAGAGAGAGAGAAATTCATGTTATAACAAAAAAACAAATTATTATTAAAACTTATTATTTTTTTATTCCCCAGCCATTATTTTTGTATTTATTCAATTACTTCTTTTTGTATTTATTTAATTACTTCGACTTTTACCTGCTGGTACGCCGTCCGGTGTGCCCTGTGAATGTTATGATCCTCCAGCAGAACTGGAGGATTGAACAGGACTCTCCAAACGCAGACCCGGGAAAAAAGGTGGTGATACAAAGATATTTATTATCACAATATAGTCAGTGTAATCAGCGCGTCTCGCAGCAGCTGACGACATGGCGCGAGACGATCGCTGGAGGAACGCCCACACAGCTGAAAAAACAAAAACACACGCGGCATGACAGGCACGGATCATGACAGTGAAATGAAAGGTGGCATTCTTCATTTATTCATTCATAACTGACAGCCTCGCGCTTCGCCGGTGCCCGGGCGGAAGTTGTTTCTCTTCGGCTTGACAGCCACACACGCCGGCCGGTCTCCTTCGGAGCTCACGCACGGTCCCGAACGAAGCAAAATGTCGCCCCCGATCGTGTCCGTCGCCACCAATCGTGTCCGGGGGAACCTGTTCTTCTTCGTCCACTCTCTTCTTCGTCCACTCTCCTCTTCGGCGCACGCCCGCCGTCTAACCGCTTCAGCGCCCCCTTGTGCCGCTCGCCGAAACTACAATGCTCCCGAATATTTTTTAGACCCACGAAGCACTGAACCCGCGAAAGGTGAACCGCGAAGTAGCGGGGGTTCACTGTATATATATGTGTGTGGCAGTTAAGCCAAAGAGGAGCACCTTCCGCCCGGGCACTGTCAACACTTTGGGAGTTTTCATTCAGGCTAACATTGGTAGCAGAGGATGGTTATCAACTACAGAGTTCCGCCACCGTTTGAAGAAGGAAAACCCTACGAAAGCTGGAAAAATGAAGTCGGAATTTGGACAAGAGTCACCAAATTGGAGAAAAAATGATGTGTTTGAGGAAGTTGAGGACAAGGGACAAAAGTACATATCCACACGATGGGTATGCACTCTGAAAGAGACAGTGACTGGATTAGTACCAAAAGCAAGGCTTGTTGCAAGAGGTTTTGAGGAGCTGCAAGTTGCTGAGTTGCAAAAAGACTCACCAACCTGTGCCTCAGAGTCGCTGAGGCTTCTTGTAGCTGTGATTTGTCAAAGACAGTGGACACTTCATTCGATGGACATAAAGTCAGCCTTTCTACAAGGCATGGAACTGTCTCGCGTCATTTTTGTTAAACCTCCTCCTGAAGCCAACTGCGGAGGGGCGCTTTGGAAATTGAAAAAGTGTGTGTATGGTTTAGCAGATGCCTCTCTGTATTGGTATAACAGAGTGAAAGACATAATGATTGGTGCAGGAGGTACAGTATCCAAAGTTGACCCAGCAG
This sequence comes from Idiotropiscis lumnitzeri, assembly GCF_059441095.1. Classification (NCBI taxonomy): domain Eukaryota; kingdom Metazoa; phylum Chordata; class Actinopteri; order Syngnathiformes; family Syngnathidae; genus Idiotropiscis; species Idiotropiscis lumnitzeri. Next base: position 1,556,872 of record NW_028283586.1, on the reverse strand, counting down.
TTTTCTACTGGCTGGACAATGAGAAAAACGTCACGGGTGTGCTTGCATGTCACGTTGATGATTTCATTTGGGGTGGTTCTCAAATGTTTGAAATGACTGTCATGGCACATCTCAAAGTCAAGTTTAGTGTTGGTCGTGAAGCTCATGATAATTTTTCGTATGTGGGTGTAGATTTTGTTACTTCAGAAAAAGGGATAAAAATACACCAGGCCACATATATTGACCATTTACAGCCAATACATCTCACTCCATCGCGTGCAGCTGAGCATACTTCACCTGTCACTGAAGAGGAAAGAGATCAGTTAAGATAAAAAATAGGGCAACTTTTGTGGGTTGCAAGACAGAGCAGACCTGATGCCATGTTTGATGCCAGTAATCTGGCTTCAAATCTCAAATGTGCTACCATACAGACAATTATCAAAGCAAACAAAGTCGTATCCAAACTCAAGACCAAGTCAGTTGAGTTGAAATTTCAACCCCTTGGGAAAGATGATAGCCTACAGTTTCTTGCATTCACTGATGCATCTTTCGCAAATCTATCTGATGGGGGTACTCAAGGTGGGCACTTTGTTGTTTTGATGGGTGAAAATGGACAGTTTTCTCCCATTTGCTGGCAGTCAAAGAAAATTAAGAGAATTGTCAGAAGTACACTAGCAGGTGAGACACTAGCTATGTCTGAGGGAATTGACAATGCCATTTTTCTGTCAACTTTATTTTCTGAACTGTATGCTGGTAGTCCTGATCAACATGTGCCAATAATCTGTGTTACCGATAATCACTCACTTATGGATGCTTTGAAATCTACTAAGCTTGTTGCTGAAAAAAGATTACGTTTGGAAATCAGTTCTATTAAGGAGCTGATCCAAGCCAAAATGCTTAAACAGGTGCTGTGGTTAGACACTAAAGATCAACTGGCAGACTGTCTAACTAAAAGGGGAGCGTCTCCAGCCTTGTTGCTCAAGGCTCTCCATGAAGGGCATTGGAGAATTAAATAACCTAGCCAACATACTGTTTACACCGTTAGTTTAAAAGAAAAATACACATTCACGTTATATTGTAATTGAATGTAATGTTTAATGTTTTGCTGTTAAATTGAGCAATTGTGTATTTGTTTATTTATTTATTTATTTATTTATTTATTTTTTAAGAGACTGAGATTGTTGTCTTATTTTTGTTTAATAACATTGACATGCCACACAGCTAGGGGGCAGTGTTACTTGGGGTTGGGTAAAGAGGAAGTGCGTATGTATGCGGTGGTGTTATGGGGAAAAGTGGCGAATAAAGTGCGGTTACAAGTTGTCAACACTTTGGGAGTTTTCATTCAGGCTAACAGGCACGAGCGGGGCGACATTTCGCTCCGTTCGGGACCGTACGAGAGCTCCGGAGGCGGCCGGCCGGCGTCCGTGGCAGTTACGCCGAAGAGGAGCACCTTTGCGGCAGGCACGAGCGGGGCGACATTACGCTCCGTTCGGGACCGTACGAGAGCTCCGGAGGAGGTCGGCCGGCGTGCGTGGCAATTACGCCGAAGAGGAGCACCTTCCGCCCGGGGTACGAGCGGGGCGAAATGAAACCGAGTTCAACCGAACGGAGACACGCTTCGGGGGAGCAGGTCCGGCGTGTGTGACAATTAAGCCGAAGAGGAGCACCTCTTCCGCCCGGGCACGAGCGGAGCGCGAGGCTGTCAGTTATGAATGAATAAATGAATAAATGAAGACTGCCACCTTTCATTTCACAGGGCACACGGGACGGCGTACCAGCAGGTAAAAGTCTAAGTACAAAAATAAGTAATTGAATAAATCCAAAAATAATGGCTGGGGAATAAAAAAATAATACGTTTTAATAATAATTTGTTTTTTTTTGTTATAACATGAATTTCACTCTCTCTCTCTCTACCCGTATTCTATATGGTGTACTGTATACAGGGGGGTATACTGTGTACCTGTATAGGTTTTTTTAAGCATTTTTGAAGGGGCGCCGCTACTTCGCGGATTTTCAGTTTTCGCGGGTGGTCTCGGTCCCCATTAACCGCGATAACCGGGGTTTCGCTGTATATATATATATATATATATATATATATATATATATATATATATATATATATATATATATATATATATATATAAGGGCTATCAAAATTAAAGCAGTAACTCAGGTGATTAATCCCAAAAGTTTTAACTCAGTTAAATATTTTAACTCAGTTTGATTTACTTAAAAAAATGTGCATACTTTGCAAATATTGTGCCATATTAGCTGTCTTTAGCACGTCTCAGAACACAACACTGTGTCTAATTTACCCCTGGGCCTTGCAAACCAACACTGCTGGAGTGTGGCGCTTGTGGGCCGTTTTGAGAAATGTTTCGAAAATAAATGTCTGCAAAGATGTCTCCATTTAGATCGTGTTCAAGAACAATCTTTGAATTAAATATACTTCATATTTGGTGATTTAACAATTCCAAGATATTATTCAAGTAAATATCTGTTATAAGCTTCGCAAAAAAATTTTAGTTAAAAATGTGATTAATCATGATAATCATATAATTTTTTGTGATTAATTCGTTAAAACAAATTAATCACTTGACAGCACTAATATATATATATATATATATATATATATATATATATATATATATATATATATATATATATATATATATATATATATATATATATATATATATATCCACCACACAGATCCACCACATTTTCCATAATAAATGGAAATAAAAATGATCTGCTCCAGGATCAAACCATTGTCAGTGCAATTGGCAATGTTTAAGGTAACATCTTTAATTTCTTTACTGTCATTCAGGTGCAATGATGTTCACTTCAAATTCTTTTGTGTGATAAAATTCCCCATTCTGGTTGATGACGGCATAAAGCTATGGATAACATCACAGACCAATCAGAGCAGTATGCGTTCTCCTTTGGCCGTGGTTTGAACTTTAAAGTTTTGACCTAGCGAGCGGAAAAATGGTTTGACCTTTGAGATTCTTTTTCATTTAATATTTTACATTTGCTTTAATGCATCTATTTCTTTATTAATTCACATTTTTTATCATTTTGAAAGTTGAGGGAACTAAGTATGATGAAATTCTGTCTTTCCACTGTATGATACCTCAACTGAAGCATTCTAATGGTGTACTTTTCCTCACCCATTATAACATGGGTGTCACTCGATCCAGATAATCATCACACACTTAAAAATATTTTGGCAGTTAAACTGGGTATGATAAACGTCACAGGAAAGAAATTGTCGATTAAGTGAACAGCTTCGGTAACGCCATATACACTCAAAGGGCAAGAGCCCAACATTCTACCAAAATGATTATGATTAGGGAGGTAACGATTCACTCAAGCCCCGATTCGATTTTTGCTTTTCAGTTCCCGATTTCGATTCGATATTTTATTTTAATTGTTTTAAGTTGCTGCCACGTTTGTCTCTGTGCGCTCGTGTGATGCTGCAGCGATCCACAAACAAAATATGTCTATATGTTTTGTGCATTTTGAATGGAACCAAAAAACAATACACGATGCCAAATTGTACTATTATTATGAAACTGCCTATGAGTAGTAAAAGAAATACTTGTAAAAATATTTCACATTTCTAGAGCCCCAATACATTCTTTTAAATATAGAAGGGACTGAAATCATATGAAAATTGAGTCTTTTTCTCAGTTTCCGACTTGGGGTGAACACATTCGGCTTATCATAGTTGCAGTTGGCCATCTTGAACTCTGAAGTCTTTCAACTCGGCCTTCCGAATCAGGGTTTTAGAGGTGGGGCTATTTAGGGATACAGTAAGATGGTTTGATCTCTGTCGCTCCAGAATCAGGAATGTAATGGGACTGGGGTTCCTACTTGGAATTAGGGTACCTAATTTTATATTTCAAGAAATTAAATAATCATTTATAATTTTGAAGATAATACATTAAAATACCATCATTTTCATACCTGCATTAGATCCTGCAGTAGACTCACAGACTCAACACGTTGGACGTACTCAAGGACCTTCTGCAGCTCCTCTCTTGGTTAGGAAGCTTTTTCTCTGTGATAATCCATGGGGAGGTGTAGATGGTACTTCGTCATCACAGGCTTCAGACTCGTCACTTGAGAAAACATCCCTGCAATGGATGCATGGACACTTGGGCATGAATGTCATTTAACAACAAAAGCTAGAACAAAAAGCTTTGCATTTAAAAGAATACATCTGTGATGGGGAAGCCAGGTTAAAGTGTTAATTTTATAATTATGTAATTAGCTGCAGGTTAGTCTAGTGAAGGTGTAATCACTTCTATTTTGGAGCATAGCTTTTGCTCTGTCCAATCATTGCCTCACCTGCTGAAACCCACATTCGGTTATTTTACAAACCAAAAACTTAAATACCTGTACAGCTCTCATTTTTTATTTATTTTCTCTAACCTTTACCCACAAAATTTGAATATTCAAAATAAAAGTACACAAAGAAGTCACAATTTTTCCACATTAGTTACTTACGTAGTTCCTCTCAAATGCAGCTCAACACTGCATTGAATTAGAGCTTGATAAGCCTACACACAAAACATACAAAGTACATTGTGGCATGATTCTGAATGAGCCAATCTAGCATTTCAACATCTGTTCAACTGTTGGAATTTTAACTATTATCTGACTCTATTAACCAACATTCATCCAACAATTATGCGCGCTCGTTTTTGACACTGCATTGAATTAGAGCTTGATAAACCTACACACAAAACATACAAAGCACATTGTGGCATGATTCTGAATGAGCCAATCTAGCATTTCAACATCTGTTCAACTTTCATCTTGAATTTCTATTATTTAAATAACAGGCAACATTCAACAGTTAATGTGTTTTGCTTTACTTACCCAAATCAAACACATCACAAAAAAAGCCTTAAATGAGCTAGTGGAGTAGATTGTATTAATTTGAGTGAAAGCTGAAGTCTTTTGGAGAATTTTGGAGAGAGATCGAGGGACACTGTGTTTAGCGTCGTAGGCCCAATGCTAACAATATGTAGCTCGTTGTAAAGGTCCTCATAAAAATAAATAAAACACACAACGCTTATCAGTATTATTAAAAGGGTGATTATAATGTACTTAAGTTTTCCCCAAAAAAATTCGAGTATGTACGTTGTTAATATACCCTCTGTGTTCTCGTCACTTATCATTTTAGCATGCTGTGTTTTAGCTAACGCACCAAGCAGTTTTCCAACATAGGCAACCTTGAAAAATTACAAAACACATTGTAAAGTAAGTCTAAAAAATGAGAGCCAGACATTTACCCGAGATTAATTAATTAATTCAATTATCGTTCGGGACTCACCGTGTTTTCAGCTCTTCTGCCGCACCTCAAAGACCGCGTAGCTTGCATTCGCTCCTTTTCTCACAGTTTGAATATGCTGCCTTCAAAAGAATCTGTAATTTTGACAACTCCAACTTGAATCTACAAAAATCAAGCAATAAGGTAGAAATAACTTCAAATATACTTTGAATAAAGATCTTTCACAACATAAAGAATTAATAAAATAACATTAATTAATAATGTTGACTTTGTTTATTAAAAAAAGTAACTGTGTTGACTTGAGACAGATATATAGAAGTGAACATTACACTCTATGTTCAAGCGTTCTAAACATTGTGTGAAAAAGGCTGTGTTTAATCCAAATCATTTTCCCATACATAAGTGAGAGCATGCATTTTACTCATTAGACTTCCTTTACACACACGTTATTCTCGTTTTGATTTTTGCATGTAGGTAACGGGACTGTGTTGTTTGTGGAACCAACGACTCTCATTCATCTGTTTTAGCTCTCTATGACTTTGACATGAATAACTAACTAATGATATACTTTTAAAGTACTTAGTTAATTTTTCAAATGTAATTCTAAATTTGAAGATTATGGTGCTCTTGTTATTGGGATAAATTACTAATACCATAAATTATGCTATTAGACATAAATATGTAAATTTGACATCTGAAGTGAAATATGGTTTATTAATGTTGTTTTACCACATAAATGCTGCATAATAACCATTTTATACCTATATACACGCGTTAGTAGATGTCTGTGTTTATGTGTTGTGAGAATTTGCACAGGCTGCATCTATGTGTTATGAGAATTTGCACAGGCTACATCTATGTGTTATGAGAATTTGCACAGGTTGTATCTACGTGTTATGAGAACGGGAATAATTGGAAAGAATTCGTACAGGGCCTAAGCACCAGGAATGTCTGACTCATGTGAAAAGGTACAGTCGATAACGAAAAGGGAGTGAGGATTGGCAGAGGCCAAAGTTGTGCGAAGGGCCATGCGAACCATCAAAGCGCACTCGAACGGGAGGGGTTGGGATGAAATATTGGCTATAAGAATGTGACGAAGGCAAAACGAAAGTAGAGTCGGCTGAGGGTTTTACGCGCGGACGCCCAGCATCGTATTTTTTGCTCGCATTACTGAGGACGCCGGGGCTCTCCGTCCTTCCAGCACACGGTAATGAGATTTATGTCTTGCATGTAATCTATGAGCTGAAATACAATTGTTGCTTGCTTGCTTGCTTGTACACTTTATACTGTGGGTTAAATAAAATGTGCCGCTTGTTTAACGCAGTGAAGTGTTTGTTGTCCATGTAAGTCGCCGACGATCCGCGATCCTGAAGTTAATAATAAGTCATAGCAATTGATCATGAGTTGTGACTATTATATTATTTGATACTGTAATTGATTGTAAGCAGTGTCTACTCAAGGGCTCACGCTTGTCTGATTGGACATAACAGACAGCTTAACCCATTGTAGCCTGACGATTGGGTATCAGTCTCGCTACTAGTCACTCTTATTGATGCTGTAATTGATCATAAGCAGTATCAGAATTGTTTTCAAAACAACATCAAATACCACTCTGAGAGTAAAGAAAATGTTTCACAAACCTGTAAGCCATTTAAAATGTCTGAAATGTAATCAGTTTAGGTAGGGAAAAAGCATAAAGCCATTTATAGTATTCATCTTAAAATGTTGAATGCATTATTGGCTCACAAAATTGGGTTTTATATTTGAGGAAAAACGGTAAATTAGGGTGCTTTAGTTTCTTGAACTACTTCGGCCACTTTTGGCTCATATCCGCATCACCCGTTAGCTTGGCCATATTTTAAGACAAAACTGCCCCAAATATGTTTAGCAAAGTTGGGCCATGTGTAGTATGAGTTGGCCACTTTACGTTTACACCCGTATCACCAAGAATGACCATTTAGTTTCGGCTTCTTAATTAGATAGGTGATTTGAGCTAGGTGATGTGTCGCTGTGTGCTTTCCTGTTGGATGTGGCTGACAATGCTGGACCTGCCTTGTCAAATAGTTCATAGATGACAATCTTAGCTGTCTGGTATATTATAAAATGTTATCTTGTCCCTTAAGGGTTATTAAGTCACAGTTGGGGGTACATGTAAATTCACAAAATATAACATCCAGCCTTGTTAAATTTAGCATAGATAAATACATGAATTTAATTTTAATTTTAATAAATCAATCAATCCTCTGTACTGCTTCTTGTCCTCACAAGGGTCCCCGGGCGTGCTGGAGCCTATCCCAGCTGTCTTCGGGCAGTCGACAGGGTACACCCTGAACTGGTTGCCAGCCAATCGCAGGGCACACAGAGACAAGCAACCATCCGCTCTCACACTCAGACCTTGGACCAGTGACCAATCAACCTATCATGGATGTTTTTGGAAAGTGGGAGGAAACCGGCGAAAACCCTAGCAGGCACAGGGAGAACATTGCACTTCTGTACTGTGATGCGGACCTGCTAACCAGTCCGCCACCGTGCCGCTTGTTCTAAAGAGTCCCAGAAAATAAAAACACCCGTCCCTGAGTCAAAAGCTGAAAAAGTCCAACAACAACACGACCATAATTTGCATTGTTCCATAAGTTAAATCAATGTCAAACCTAATAAAAGCTGACTTCTGGTCCTCAAAATTCCTACACTTATTTTAGTCCTTTCACAATCTCGCAGCATAGGCTCCATGGCCATGTCTCTATCGTTTTGGCATCCATTGAATAGTTCTACTGAGAATAGTCTTCGGGTGGTTACTATTAGCATAGCATGCATTAAATATAAAAAAGGCTACAGAACAAATTTTCAAACCCATGCCCGCTTAGCTCATCTATAACCCATACAGGACCCAGACATGGTTGACCTGCTCTAACCTATGCCCACTTATCCCACACATAACCCAAACAGGACCGATAAATGGTGACCACTTCTAACCCATGTCCACTTAGCCCACACATAACCCAAATAGGACCCAGACATGGTTGACCAGCTCTAACCCATGCCCACTTGGCCCATATACAGCCCATATGAGACCCTCACATGGTTGACCAGTTCTAACCCATGCCCACTTAGCCCACACATAACCCAAATAGGACCTATAAATGATTTCAGTAGTAGATTCAGTAGTTTTTATCATTACAGCGTTTTCCCCTCTGTATAATGGACAGGCATTAGGAGTGTTTCCTTACACTTAGATACGTTTATACTGTGTATATTTGCATGCTTTTTATGAATGTCTGCTGCTAATGTTATACATTAACGGCTACATTACGCCGCCGACTCTGTGTGAGCTATATCTTTGCTGCTGTAACACCTCAAATTTCCCCATTGTGGGACTAATAAAGGGCATCTTTATCTTTATCTTTATCTTTACCAGTTCTAACCCATGCCCACTTAGCCCATACACAACCCGTATTGCACTCACAACATTTGCCTGTCAGGTTCGCCGGTAGGCGAGGAGGAGGTGGACCCAGAGGTGCGAGGAAGCAGGGAAAAGGGTAAACTAAAGGGAATTTATTAAATTAATCAAATGAACAAACAACATGGCGTGGACAAACAAACGTGGCAGGGTGCAAAATGACTAAGACGAACTAAACGTGACTAAACAGAACAAAAGCCGATGAACAAGACAGTGACAAAAACCAGGGACATGAGATGGAGCGAGAGCAAGAACATGGCCGTGAAGGAGATCAGGGAGCGGTCGTGACAGTCCAAACGGAGTAGCAGGAGTAATGTTCCGACCATGAGTTGTTGGGATGAGGTGTTTATATAGTCCAGTCATTAGGAGTGCGGATGGGCATCAGGTGTGTGAGCTGACGGGGAACAGGTGCGTGGCTGGTGAGGGCGAGGTGCTGAGGGGAAACGCCCCTACTCAGCAGATCAAAACAATAACAAGTGCACATGGCCGGGAGGTGAAGAAAACAATAACAAAACCGCATGAACATGAAAACAATAACAAAACCCCGGTCATGTCCGACGCGGATCATGACAGTACCCCCCCCCCAAGGGACGGATTCCAGACGTCCCAAAAAAACAAACACGGAGAAAAAAAAAACACAAAAAAGGAACCCCAAAATTGTCCAAGAACGAGGGTGGGCGGAAGGGGTCGGGAGGTGGGACCAAGGTCCGCGAACGAGACCGGTCTGGCGGATGTCCAGGGGGCCAGACCAGCGAGTCCCGACGGGGCCATTCGGGCGGACGTCCGGGAGGCCCGATCAATAAGTCCACCCGTGGCCATTCAGGTGGACGTCCGGGCGCACCCGAGACAGGAACGTGGAGCGGCGGCTGGTCGTCGAGCCCCGCCGAGACAGGAACGTGGAGCGGTGGCGGGTCGTCGAATCCCGCCGAGGCAGGAACGTGGAGCGGCGCCTGGTCGTCGACCCCCGCCGAGGCAGGAAGGCGGATCGGCGGCTGGTCCTCGAGCCCCGCCGAGACAGGAACGTGGAGCGGCGGCTGGTCCTCGAGCCCCGCCGAGACAGGAACGTGGAGCGGCGGCTGGTCCTCGAGCCCCGCCGAGACAGGAACGTGGAGCGGCGGTGGACCGTCGGACGCCGCCGAGGCCGTGACGAGAAGCGACGGCGCATCGTCGGACGCCGCCGAGGCCGTGACGAGAAGCGACGGCGCATCGTCGAAGGCCGCCGAGGCAGAGTCGAGAGGCGGCGGCGTGTCGTCGTCCACCGCCGAGGCAGGAGCCAGGATCGACCGTGGGTCGTCGAGCGCTGCCGGGGCAGGCCCTTGCGACGGGCGCAGGACAGGCGCCGTCGGATCCTTGACCGGAATCGGACGCGGGACAGGCTCCGCCGGAACGTGAGCTTGGGGCGGACGCACAACGTGCTCCGCCTGAACGTGAACCTGGGGCGGACGCACAACGTGCTCCGCCTGAACGTGAACCTGGGACGGACGCACAACGTGCTCCGCCTGAACGTGAACCTGGGACGGACGCACAACGTGCTCCGCCTGAACGTGAACCTGGGACGGACGCACAACGTGCTCCGCCGGGACATGGACTTGGGGCAGACGCGGAACGTGCTCCGCTGCAACATGGACTTGGGGCGAACGCACGACGCGCACCGCCGGAACATAAACTTGGGGCGAACGCACGACGTGCACCGCCGGAACATAAACTTGGGGCGGACGCGGAACGTGCTCCGCCGCAACATGGACTTGGGGCGGGCGCAGGACGTGCACCGCCGGGACCTGGACTTGGGGCGGACGCACGACGTGCACCGCCGGAACATAGACTTGGGGCGGACGCACGACGTGCACCGCCGGAACATAGACTTGGGACAGACGCCGGACGGGCTCCGCCGGAACATAGACTTCGGACGGACGCCGGACGGGCTCCGCCGAAACGTGAGCTTGGGACGGACGCACAACGTGCTCCGCCTGAACGTGAACTAGCGGCGCTGGCAGGGCGCCGGAACGGGGCTCAGCAGCTGGCGAGGAGCCGGGACGGGGCTCAGCAGCTGGCGAGGAGCCGGGACGGGGCTCAGCAGCTGGCGAGGAGCCGGGACGGGGCTCAGCAGCTGGCGAGGAGCCGGGACGGGGCTCAGCAGCTGGCGAGGAGCCGGGACTGGGCTCAGCAGCTGGCGAGGAGCAGGGACTGGGCTCAGCAGCTGGCGAGGAGCCGGGACTGGGCTCAGCAGCTGGCGAGGAGCCGGGACTGGGCTCAGCAGCTGGCGAGGAGCCGGGACTGGGCTCAGCAGCTGGCGAGGAGCCGGGACTGGGCTCAGCAGCTGGCGAGGAGCCGGGACTGGGCTCAGCAGCTGGCGAGGAGCCGGGACTGGGCTCAGCAGCTGGCGAGGAGCCGGGACTGGGCTCAGCAGCTGGCGAGGAGCCGGGACTGGGCTCAGCAGCTGGCGAGGAGCCGGGACTGGGCTCAGCAGCTGGCGAGGAGCCGGGACTGGGCTCAGCAGCTGGCGAGGAGCCGGGACTGGGCTCAGCAGCTGGCGAGGAGCCGGGACGGGACTGCAGCCGACGAGGAGCCGGCACTGGAGGCTGCAGCCGACGGGGAGCCGGCACTGGAGGCTGCAGCCGACGGGGAGCCGGCACAGGAGGCTGCCGCTGACGAGGAGCCGGCACTGGGGGCTGCCGCTGACGAGGAGCCGGCACTGGGGGCTGCAGCTGACGAGGGGCCGGCACTGGATGCTGCAGCTGGCGAGGGGGCGGCGCTGGAGGCTGCAGCTGACGTGGAGGCGGCGTGGGTTGCGCAGCTGACGTGGAGGCTGCAGCGGGCCGGGCGCAGCAGCCGGGCCGGGCGCAGCCGAAACGGGGGAACTGATCCCTATCAGCCTGCCGCCATAGGGAGTCAGGGGAACGGGAAACATGAGGGACCGTGACTACTGGTGCTGGTGAACGTGAGCTATGAAACGCGAGGGGAACGTGACTAGGAGCAGAAACAGACTGTGGACGTGGTGAACGACGTGGCCGTGATCTACGTGATTTGGGACGAGGTGAACGACGCGAGGTGACGTGGGAGGTGGTCTCAAAATGGTCAAAAGGAAAAGGTGACGGAAATTGTTCGAGGGGAGGAAAGTGACGGATCCTAACGGAATCTGTGTCATGCTGGGCATACAACTGGTCATAAATGTATTCAAAGTCATCCTCGTGATCTGAGTCTACTAAAATGTGAGGTGGTGTAATGGCATTGCGCTCAAAATCTTCTTGGTAATCTGAATCTATAATAAAATGGGGAGGTATGACAGGTGGGTAATCCTTAACATTATCATGAAACGCAGGGGAGAAAACCGGTGGGGAACGAAAAATAGAACCTACGTGAAGGACGCGGGATTGGTCGGCAGGCTGAGGGGGGTAGTCCGAGCAGCGACGACGATGTCGCCGAGAGCTTCCCGCTGGGTCCGTGGTTGGTCGGAACATTCTGTCAGGTTCGCCGGTAGGCGAGGAGGAGGTGGACCCAGAGGTGCGAGGAAGCAGGGAAAAGGGTAAACTAAAGGGAATTTATTAAATTAATCAAATGAACAAACAACATGGCGTGGACAAACAAACGTGGCAGGGTGCAAAATGACTAAGACGAACTAAACGTGACTAAACAGAACAAAAGCCGAAGAACAAGACAGTGACAAAAACCAGGGACATGAGATGGAGCGAGAGCAAGAACATGGCCGTGAAGGAGATCAGGGAGCGGTCGTGACAGTCCAAACGGAGTAGCAGGAGTAATGTTCCGACCATGAGTTGTTGGGATGAGGTGTTTATATAGTCCAGTCATTAGGAGTGCGGATGGGCATCAGGTGTGTGAGCTGACGGGGAACAGGTGCGTGGCTGGTGAGGGCGAGGTGCTGAGGGGAAACGCCCCTACTCAGCAGATCAAAACAATAACAAGTGCACATGGCCGGGAGGTGAAGAAAACAATAACAAAACCGCATGAACATGAAAACAATAACAAAACCCCGGTCATGTCCGACGCGGATCATGACATTGCCCAGTTTAAGCCCATGCCCACCAATCCCAGATGGCGCCCACATGGAACCCTGTACCATTGCCCACTTCTAGCCCATTCCCACTTGGTACCCAGGAATCCCGCATTTGCCCCATTTGGGGCCCAGTTGGACATGTTGGCTGGGTACAGTACTTTTATCATTGCAGTATTTTTATCATTGCAGTATTTTCAATCATTCAGTATTTTTTTTTATCATTGCAGCGTTTTTATTTATTTCCCCTCTGAACCATAGACAGGCATTAGGAGTGTTTCCTTACACTTGTATATGTTGTGGGCTGTAAGTGTGTATATACATGGGGATCTGTGTATATACGTATATACTGTGTATATTTGCATGCTTTTTATGAATGCCTGCTGCCAATGTTATACATTAACGGCTACATTACGTTGGTGCCACTGTGTGATCTATATCTTTGCTGCTGTAACACTGCAAATGTCCCCGTTATGGGACTATTAAAAGACATCTTTATCTTTATAAATTGAAGATTCACTTGCGAGGCCATTTTCAACACGGACCTTTCAAGAGAAGCTATATCGTCCAACACTCGCTCAGTGCTGTCTAAGTGCTTTTCTGTATATTGTTTGTCCACCCGTGGTGTCATAAATTATGGTATTATGAGGGGGATTTATTCAAGTTGGACGAAGTAGGACTTCATTGAAGGCCCAGGTGTGAAATGCATGGCCCTCCACTGGTTCAAATAATATCTAAAACTAAATTACCAGTTACATGTGCAATTTCAATATTCAACAATTATCTCAACAAAAAAGGACAATCTGAATTTTTTAAAAATGCACAATAAAACAGAAAAGCCATTTCCGGGTATTTTACAATTCAGTCTTCATTGGGGAAAAAACATTCAACAATTTGCTTTTCTTATTTAATACATAGTTCAGCACAGCAGGTGGCGGACAAGCACCTTAAAACGTCATTCGCCTACACAAGGAAGAAGAACATGCCCGAGGCGCTCCCGTGTCCTCGTCTTTCGGTCAACCTGAGAATAATGTTCTTGAGGATTAAAGTTTATAAATGTCAGTATGATGTGATTTTTTATTTTATTTTATGTTGTTTAACAGTGTTTTTGTTTATTTTATAATTTCGTCATTAAAAGGCTGTGGCGGTTGGAGAGTCAGCCTCGTGTTAGGGCGTGTTAAAGATCCCGATACCCACACTACACCCTCATTGAAGTATATACGAGTAAAATTATTCGAGCGCGCAGCCAAAGTATATTGTCCACAATTATTTGCGGACTTAACCAAAATCCCATTGAACTGGCGATGTTCGGTGGAATTCTTGTGCCCATGCTGAAAAAAATTCTCTTCAAATGTACATATCGAATTATGACATTATGATAAACAGTTGCATGTGTGCAATTTCGGTCACTCTTTTAAAGTCACCTATGTGTTTTGTCCTAGTGCAGCTAGCGTACTTAGCGACCTTGTGTGCATGCGCCGCAGATTGTGAGAGCGCCTCAAATAGTACAAATGAAGCTATAGCTTGTTCCGGTGGGTCCCAAGCTAGGGTTTTTTCTTAACTACCACATTACTTAAGTTTTAATATCACTCTAAACGTCAAAATTGTTACAAATAAATAAATAATGATAACGTGCCGCCAAGCTCGATGACATAGGAGGCGGAAGTTGGTGTCGTCACACGCATTGTCCTAATTCTGCAATATCGGTACGCTTGGAACCTGTGCTCTGCAACACCCCATGTACACGTCAACGAGGAACGTATGGTGTAGAGTGTTTATTGCGATTGGGCCATTCTTTGTCACGGTCTTCTCTCTGACAAATTGGCATATTTAGCAGCCAAAATCTAATGAGCCGTTGCTGTGATAGTAGTTGCAGCCCAAGGTTATTTTAGTAAACGAAAATGAACTAAAAACTAGAATAGAAAAAAAAAAATTTCGATAATGAAAAAAATACAGTGAACCCTCGGTTATCGCGGTTAATGGGGACCGAGACCACCCGCGAAAACTGAAAATCCGCGAAGTAGCGGCGCACCTTCAAAAATGCTTAAAAAAAAAAAAGTGCGAAGTAGCGGCGCACCTTCAAAAATGCTTACAAAATAAATAAATAAATATATATATATATATATATATATATATATATATATATATATATATATATATATACACGGGTAGAGAGAGAGAGAGTGAAATTCATGCTATAACAAAAAAAAAAAAATTATTATTAAAACTTATTATTTTTTTATTTCCCCAGCCATTATTTTTGTATTTATTCAATTACTTCTTTTTGTATTTATTTAATTACTTCGACCTTTACCTGCTGGTACGCCGTCCGGTGTGCCCTGTGAAATGAAAGGTGGCATTCTTCATTTATTTTTTTTATTCATTTATTCATTCATAACTGACAGCCTCGCGCTCCGCTCGTGCTCGGGCGGAAGAGGTGCTCCTCTTCGGCTTAATTGTCATGCACGCCGGACCTGCTCCCCCGAAGCGTGTCTCCGTTCGGTTGAACTCGGTTTCATTTCACCCCGCCCGTGCCCGGGGAAGGTGCTCCTATTCGGCTTAACTGTGACACACGCCCGCCCTCCTCCCCCGGAGCTTCCATTCGGTTAAACTTAAGGGCCGCTTGGCACCGCCCGTGCCCGCGGAAGGTGCTTCTCTTCGGCTTCACTGTGACGCGAGCATGCCCTCCTCCTCCGGAGCTTCCATTCTTGCCCAAGTTGGGCAAGTAATTTGGCCACTCGGGCAAGGCAAATTTTAGTGGCACTTGCCCTATGGGCAAGCAGTTTTTAAAGTTAACTTCGAACCCTGTGATGGTGTCTTGTGACCTGTCTTTATCAGCTGATGTTCCATGAAGGCGTGCCTTACCTGTCACAAGAATGAAGGCAAGTCACGCCCCCCGCTGTCCGTTCACTCCGCCAAGATGCTGCTCCAGGTGGTAGAGAGGATGAAGGCTCCCTTGTCTCTGTTCATGGTTTTTATGCCTCGCTTGCAGATCTCAATGGCCTCTCTGATCCAGCGCTGTTGTTTGTTCTCTTCGGTGCGGATGACCCTGCCCTTCTCCCAGTCCATGATGTGGTTTTCCCTTTTGCAGTGGTCAGTGATTGCTGATTTGTAATGTTCATGTTGTGCTTGTTCTTTTACTGCTCTGATTTTTTAATTTTTTTTTACAGGTAAGTCACACCCTCATGGAACATCAGCTCAAGACACCATCATGCGACACTCTGAAGAAGGGGAAAGACTCGCCGAACATGTCAGGTAAAAAATTAAAACCTAAAACATAATTGTCTGCTTTTAATGAATCAGTCAAATATCAATAATAAGAAGACAAAATGAACCTAATACAAATAAATGAATGCTTAATAACTCCCCTGCACATGCTCCTAAAAATCCAAACCTTCACCTGTAAATAAAACGTCCCGACCTGAAGACATCTTAATGTTATTATTTTGTTATACACACAGTGCCGCCAAGTGGAATCAAAAATTTGTTTTTATTTTAATTTTCACGTACTGCACGGTGCCCTTTTGACGAATCCGACTGAAAATTAGTCAGAAAAGACTCAAGACAATGATCTTACTCTCTGCCGAATTTTGTGACGTTTTGGCAAAAGGCGTGGCTATTACGGTGCTGAAAAGTCCGATTGTACTCTGTGGCAACAAAAGCTCCGGCAACATGACTCAGATGATCCTATCTTCTCGAAGTTGTACACATTTGAGGATACTTCAGCCCTGAAGACATCTACCAACTTATTTTTCATCGTAGTAGTAGCGCCACCAACTGGTAAAAGCTAATACAAGTTATTTTCTTGGATGTTTTTCTCCGTGCAACTCAACAAGGTCGCCCTCATACATGCTCGGATGACTGTTTCGGCCATGAGGGTGTCACAATACGAAATTCGTCCTTTTTCGTGAAAAGTTGTGGGAGTGGCATTGCACTGTTCGGCAATAAAACAACGCTGATTATGAGGTTCTAAATATGAACGACAACTCGTGAAACTTTACACACACATCAGGCCGAGCAAATTTATCAATATTTTATACGTTAGTTGTGCAGCTTTTTTTAAATGGCTCGCCATGGCCCTCGAGAAATGTTCAAAAAAGCAGCCCTGGTTGAGTGTTTCACCTCGCTTTTTGTAAATTTTATGGAGTACAGTGAACCCTCGGTTATCGCGGTTAATGGGGACCGAGCCCACCCGTGAAAACTGAAAATCCGCGAAGTAGCGGCGCACCTTCAAAAATGCTTAAAAAAATATACAATATATATATATATATATATATATATATACATACACGGGGAGAGAGAGAGAGAGAGTGAAATTCATGTTATAACAAAAAAAACAAATTATTATTAAAATGTATTATTTTTTTATTCCCCAGCCATTCTTTTTGTATTTATTTAATTACTCCGACTTTTACCTGCTGGTACGCCGTCCGGTGTGCCCTGTGAAATGAAAGGTGGCATTCTTTATTTATTTATTCATTTATTCATTCATAACTGACAGCCTCGCGCTCCGCTCGTGCCCGGGCGGAGGAGGTGCTCCAATTCGGCTTAACTGTGACACACGCCCGCCCACCTCCGGAGCTTCCATTCGGTTAAACTTAGGGGCCGCTTGGAACCGCCCGTGCCCGGGGGACGGTGCTCCTCTTCGGCTTACTGTGACGCGAGCATGCCCTCCTCCTCCGGAGCTTCCATTCGGTTAAACTTAGGGGCCGCTCTGCACCGCCCGGTGCTCCTCTACGGCTTAACTGCCACGCACGCCGGCCGGAGCTCTGGTACGGTCCGAACCGCGCGAAACGTCGCCACCGATTGTGTCCGGGGGAACGTGCTCTTCTTCGTCCACTCTCCTCTTCGCCCACGCTCTTCTTCGGCGCACGCCGGCCGTCGAACCGCTCCAGCGCCCCGTCGTGCCGCTCGGCGAAACTACAATGCCCCCGAATATTTTTTAGACCCGCAAAGCACTGAAGCCACGAAAGGTGAACCGCGAAGTAGCGAGAGTTCACTGTATGTATAAGACCAAGACCTACAAAAAAGTCTCTTGGAGCAATGAGCTAGGTTTTACAGGAAGTCGGCCATTTTGAATTTACTTAAAAGGGGGCGGGTCACCACAATGGACTTTGTGTTGAAATTATTATTGGGGCCCGAGCAGCGACCGCGGCGAGGTCCCTATTGTTTTTGTAGAAATTATTATTTGGGCCCGAGCAGCGACCGCAACGAGGTCCCCATTGTTTTTGTGGAAATCATTATTATTTTTATTATTATTATTAGGGCCCGACCAGTGACCGCTGCGAGGTCCCTATTGTTTTTCTAGAAATTATTATTATTATTATTTTTCAGATTGTTCGATCGCATTTTTGACCACCGAAACATGCACAAAAACTCACCAAACTTGGCAGTCTCATCGGGCATGGCGAAAAATTTGATATTTTAACGTCTAATATGAACAGGAAGTGAGTTATGAATTTTTGAAAGTCCGACTTTTGCCCTTTTTTGCATGTTTACAGGGGTCATTCTTTTGCACCCTGATCCTAAAGGCTTCATCTGATTGCCTTAAAATTCTGTCTTTAGCATCTTAAGACCTGGGACAAACACTGGGGCTAAAATTTTTTGTTTCCGAAATACTATATGACGGGGGCGGGGCTTCAAAGTTTTCACTTAAGATTTCCTTCGCCGCAATGGACAAAATGCTTAATAACTCTCCTGCACATGCTGCTAAAAATCCAAAACTTCACATGTACATAAAGAGTCGGTACCTGAAGACATCTATATGTTTATATTCAGTTATACACCTTGCACCACCCAGTGGTGACAAAAATTATAATTTTTTACATTTTGACGTACTGCACGGTGCCCTTTTAACGAATCTGATTGAAAATTGGCCAAAAAAGACTTTAGACATTGATCTTACTCTATCCCTATTTTTGTGACTTTGCTTCGAAGGGCGTGGCTATTACGGTGCCGCAAAGTCTGATTATTCACCGTGGAAACAAAAGTTCCGGCAAGATGACTCAGATGATCCTATCTTCTTGAAAATTTTCACATTTAAGGATATTGCAGCCCTGAAGTCATCTACCAACTTATTTTTGATTGTAGTAGTAGCGCCACCAACTGGTCAAAGCAAATACAAATTATTTTCGTTGATGTTTTTCTCTGAGCAGGTTAACAAGATCGCCCTCATATTTGCTCGGCTGAGTGTTTCGTCCTTCAGGATGTCACAATACGAAATTCTTCATTTTTTGTGAAAGCTGTGGGCGTGGCATCGCACATATCACCAATAAAACAACACGTATTTTGAGGTTCTAAATATGAACGAAAACTCATGGAACTTTGCACACACATCAGGCCTGACAAAATCATGAATATTTCATTAGTTTCTCGTGCAGTTTTTTTTAAAAATGGCTCTCTATCGCCCTCTAGAAATTTTCAAAAGAGCAGCTCCGGTTGTGTGTTTCACCTAGCTTTTTGAAAAATTTATGTTGATTGTATAAGGCCAAGACCTTCAAAAAAGTCTCTTGGAGCCATGAGCGAAATAGCACAGGAAGTCGGCCATTTTTAATTAACTTCAAAGGGGGCGTGTCACCACAATGGACAAAATGCTTAATAACTCCCCTGCACATGCTCCAAAAAATCCAAAACTTCACCTGTACGTCAAACGCGGACCTGAAGACATCTATATGTTCTTATTCTGTTATATACATAGCGCCACCTAGTGTAAACAATTTTATTTTATTTTTTTACACGGAGCCCTTTTGACGAATCTGACAAAATTTTTTGACACAAGCACCTCTAGACATTGAACTCTCTGCCGAATTTTGTAACTTTTTGGCGATGGGCATGGCCGTTATGGTGCGTACTGCACGGAGCCCGTTTAACACATCTGACTAAAAATCTGTCAGAACAGCCTCAAGACATTGATCTTAGTCAATGCCGAATTTTGCGACTTTTCAGCAAAGGGCGTGGCCACGACGGTGCCGCAAAGTCTGATTTTTCTCTTTGGCAACACAAGTTCCTGTAACATCACTCAGATCATGCTATCATCTCAAATTTTTTCACATTTGAGGAGAGCCCAACCCTGAAGACATCGACAAACTAATTCTTAATCGTAGTGGTAGCGCCACCAACTGTTTAAATCAAATGCAGGTTATTTTTGTTGATGTTTTTCTCCGAGCAGGTTAATAAGGTCTAACTCATATTTGCTTGGATGAATGTTTAGCCCTTCCGGATGTCGCAATACGAAATGTATCATTTTTCGTGAAAAGCTGTGGGTGTGGCTTTGCATAGTTCGCTAATAAACTTAGGCTTATTTTGAGGTTCTAAATATGCATGAAAACTCATGAAACTTTGCATACACATCAGGCCTGGCAAAACCATCAATATTTTATTAGTTTCTCATGCAGCTTTTAAAAAATGGCTCTCTATCGCCCTCTAGAAATTTTCAAAAAAGCAGTTGGTTGAGTGTGCTACCTAGGTTTTTGAAAATTTTGTGGAGTATTTATAAGGCCAAGACCTACAAAATATTCTCTTGGAGCCAGGAGCTAAATTGCACAGGAAGTTGGCCATTTTGAATTTACTTCAAACATCGATGACGCTTTGACAACAAAAGCTGCTCTAAATTTAACAACGCAAAAATTTCTCTTGAAGGTTCCTCACGTTATTTCTCATAAATATTTAACATTAACAACAAAACTCGCCAAACTTGGCAGTCTCATCAGGCATGGCGAAAAATTTGATATTTTTGCGTCGTCGTAAACGACGCAAACAAATTGGCTCTCTAGCTCCAACTAGAGTGGGAAACATCAAAGGAAAAACTGGCCCGTTTGACGTAGGCCTCCGAAAATTGCCAGGCACGTGTAGTACCCCGAGATTTACAAATACTTTCTTTGACGACAATAGTCTATAATGAACAGAAAGTGAGTTATGAATTTTTGAAAGTCCAACTTTCGCCCATTTTTGCACGTTTACAGAGGTCATTCTTTTGCACCCTGATGCTACAGGGTTCATCCGATTGCCTTACAATTCCGGCTGTACCATTTTAAGACCTGGGACAAACACTGGGACAAAAATCTTTAGTTTCCGAAATACTATATGACGGGGGCGGGGCTTCAAAGTTTTCGTTGAATATTTCCTTCGCCGCAATGGACAAAATGCTTGATAACTCCCCTGCACAAGCTGCTAAAAATCCAAAACATCACAGGTACATAAAGAGTCGGTAGCCGAAGACATCTACATGTTTGTATTCAGTTATACACCTTGCGCCACCTAGTGGTGACAAAAAATGTTGTTTTTTTTTACAATTTAACGTACTGCACGGAGCCCTTTAAACAAATTCGGCTTAAAATTGGTCAGAACAGACTCAAGAAATTGATCTTACCCCATACCAAATTTTGTGACTTTTTGTCAAAGAGCGTGGCTTTAACGGTGTTGCAAAGTCTGATTATTCACCGTGGAAACAAAAGCTCCGGCAACATGACTCAGATGATCCCATCTTCTTGAAATTTTTCACATTTGAAGATATTCCAGCCATTGAGACCTCTAGCAACTTATTTTTGATCGTAGTGGTAGTGCCACTGTCAGGTTTAAATGTCCTGACTCCTTTTGGGCGAGCTTATTGAAATGGCCAAGGCCAGAGAGGAACCAAGCTACGCTCATGTGTCACTCTTGTTACTCCTTTAAACCAATGAATTAGGCAGCCAGGATTTGCCATCTACCAATTTGCGGAACCTGTCCTCAGCAATGTTTGCACCTTTGTTATCCCAATGTGTGCGTTCAAATAGTGGTGCATTTTTCCTGGTGTGAGATCAAATTGTCAAGTTTGCTGTTCAAACTTTGACTTTCTCACACCCGCCTACGCTCTTCCTGCTTATTCTAACAATTTCTCTCTAACAAGTTATCTGTTTTGTGACCTTGGTTCTCAAACGCTTCTACTTCTTATCAGTCTGGAATGTGCACCTGGTTTTGTGTCTTACAAGCCTGAATCAGTGCAAAACATTCTGCTGCTTGTCCTGAACATACAGATTTTAATATCCCTTGAAACTAAATTTCAATTTGCAATCCTAAAAAAAATGTCTCTCCAGTCGGGAGAAAAGTGTCCAAAAGGTCAGGTCGCGGCTTGGTGGCAATTTGGATGCGGCCTCCACAGTCGTGAGGCATGTTCTACTGGTGCGGGAAAAAATGACGCAGAGCGCACCCCACCTTATCAGTGTAATGTGTCCCTGTGACAATTAGGTCGCCGTGCAATGTGAATGTGGTGGACAAGGATGTCATTTTTGGATTCCTTAAAGCAGCGGTCAGGACTGCTTGATCACACTCTGACGTGGCTCTCGCCACGGGATCCAATTGTTGTGACTAATATACAAATGGATTCACTTTGCCCTGGTTCCTTCAGTAACCCAGGCTAGTGAAGTCATTTTTTGCAGTCACTGTTTGCTCAAATGGCTCATAGTAATTTGGTAGTGCGTTAAGATGCTTTGTCAATCTTCTTTTTGGTCTCATCTTCCCTTGAACATTATGTTTACTACACACTAGACATGACCTACAATTTTTTTATTTTTATTTTTTATTTTATTTGTAGAACTAGTGGTACAGCAAATGTCCTGTACTATGGCTATCAATCATCATACTATGGATATCAATTATATCAATCATCATACTATGGATATCAATCATCATCCCCCCCCTGTTGAGACATGGGAGTTCCCATGACTCAATTTATCAATTAAATATCAAGTTGGTAATGCTAATACATTGTAATCAATGATTTCATGCGTGACAAGTTCAAAAGCTTTGTCAGCCGCAAGTGTTCAAACTATTTTTTGTCATTGGCTTGTCATAAATGATGTCCAGCAATGGTCGTGTAATTTCAGAAATCAGAAATCCCTTTGTCATTGTACTCAAGTGTGCAACGATATTAGAGAGTTCCCCTCTCCAGTGCAATACAACAATAATTCAGATAAATATATAAATTCGATAAATAAGAGAATAGTTAGTGCGGGAGGGAGAGCCGTTAGCCGCTGCGTCTATGCACGCCGCCATCTTGTATTCTGAGTAATTTGAAATCCATGCCCGACAATAATTGCACACTTCTTTCAAAGACATCATTTACTTCTCTTTTATTGGTTTTAAGGCTTTGGCACAGTTTTTTCTTTTTGCTTATCACTGACAATGCGCCCTTTTTTAATCGAAATGAGGCCTCAGTAAGTCACTTACTTTTGATACATTGTATCTGATAGTCCCTTGCAGACTAACCATGTGTTGCACGTCATCGCCCAAACAGACTCTATTGTGAGCTACTTCTAATAATTTATTGACGTCCTATTTTGTTCTTCCAAATGTAGCAACCGATAATAATGTGCCCTTTTAAAGTTTTGACGTTTGTTTGAATTCGCCCTTGCTTATTGACTCTGATATTAAGGTCCAATTGTGTCAGTGTATCACGGCCTAATAAGTAAAACGCACGTTGATGTAGAACTGCTTCTCCACTTGCTTTTTATGTTTGTTTTTTACGTCACGTGATCCTGCGTTGCTTTCACGACTGGTCCTGACAAATCACAAATTTCTTATCAAACTTGATTCTGTCTGTGTAAATTGTAATTGGTTTTCCTGGGTGGTTGACGGCAGTTTCGAGCTAAATGGCCATGTTTCCTACAGTTGTAGCAGACGTCGTCTTTTGTTGGCAGGTGTCCTCTTCCTCTTCCACGTCCTTGGTAGAAGATCGGTGCTGACGGGGTGGTCGTGAGGCCCGCAGCCCATTTACGCATATTATCTTGGATTGGTGTGATTGTTTGGCAGGCCGCTTTGCATTCATCTCTTGTGGCAGGCTTCCCAGGGCGCTGTTGTCCACTTGTTGAGGCAATCCCGGCTCCTTTTCTCGCTGGCCCGCCTCCTCAGCTCTCTCACCCTGACTTCCTTTTTCACTGTCACTGTCTCTTTGATCCTCGGCTGGTGCATTTCCTCCTTTTTTTCTCGCTCCTGTTTCTTCGTCTTTCTTTATCTCCATATTAAGTACTTTCTGCTTCTTCTCTTAAACGTCTTTCACTCTCTTTCTAAATCAGCACACATCTTTCTTGGAGATGATAACCACCGGACTGCACCACTCCGACTTGGAAGGCTCAATGACTCCAAGCTTCAGCATTTCCTGGAGCTCCTTGGCCAGTCTCTCCACCAAGTGTTGCGGAACTCGGTAGGTGTTTCACTCTGTCCTGTTTCTCATACAGAGTGGACGATTAAAGCATTGACTTGCTTACTTCACTTTTATTAACTTCTTAACTTGTGCAGTACAGTACGTTACTTCAGTCTGTTGACATAGGGAAAACGTCACTTCCTCTTTCTCTCGTCCGTCACTGTAATCGGCCCCTAAGCAACATAACATAACTAACAATAATATTGTTACATCTTTTCTTTTTTCAATTTGAAGCACTTCCTTGCGATGTAAACGTTGCACACACATTTTCATGCAGATTATGTATTCATACTAGAAAATTATGCCTAACATAACTTTGTCAACATAAAGCGTCACTTTCAGTGCATTATTTGTAAATTAACCCAAAATATATTAACAAATTCCAATCCTTCAAATAAATATAACATCTTCTTTCTATTATGTTGGCTCCAAAACATTATGTAAAACATCTTGTCAGTATTATCCAACCCCCCAACCAGCAAACAAATTATACATTGACATTTACAGTTTTTTTTTTTTTTTTTTTTTCCAACATAAATATCCCAAATATTCTGTCTTCACTGCGTGTAGTCCTCCAAATATCTAGGCTTAAACACCTGACGACCTGATCTGGTGACAACTTTGGTTTGGTCCCTGGTGCCACACTGCTGGGTTGCATCCACACAGTCTGACGTCCCCTGAGTCCCACTCCTCGTTGACGTGACAGATCCTGTATCATGGTCTCGTCTAAGATGTCGTCGATTCCTCCTCACAACTCCTCCAGAGTCCAGCTTCACCTCATAAGATCTGTGATCCACCGGTCCTACTACTCGTGCAGGTCTCCAGACGCCACGAAGATCGAAAGGCTGGACCCTCACCTTGTCTCCATTTTTCAGGGCATCCAAATTTTTAGCGGTGCGGTCGTAATATTTTCCTTGACGGTGTTGGTTGTGTCTAATTCCTTGCACATTGTTATGCAGCTCCGGTTCTAGCAGAGTATCTCTTGTAGGGAGCAGTGTCCTCGTCCTCCTGTTTAGCAGTCTCTGCGCAGGGCTAGTTGCAAGACCTTGGCTCGGTGTGTTGCGATGGTCCAATATTGCCAGATAAGGGTCCCGTCTAGCCATTGCAGCTTTCTTCATGAGACATTTGGCTGTTTTTACTGCAGACTCTGCCTTTCCATTGCTCTGGGCGTAACCAGGTGATGATGTTCTGTGTGTGAATTCCCATGCCTGGCTAAACCGTCTAAACTCTTGGGAGGTATATTGTGGGCCATTATCTGATACCACAATATCCGGAATCCCTTGTCGTGCGAAATGTGCTTTGAGTTTTCGTATAACGGTGGCGCTTGTAGTGTCTGGAAGATAATCTACTTCCCAGAAGTTGGAATAATAATCCACAGTTATTAAGTAGTCCTTGCCATGGAATGAGAACAAGTCCGTTCCTACTTTTGCCCAGGGCCTGTATTCCATCTCATGCGAGTGTAGCATCTCCTTCTGCTGTCTGGAGTCCACTGACCTGCATACATCACATTTTAATATAAAGTTCTTTATTTGTTGATTCATTCCCGGCCAGTATACACAGTCTCTCGCACGTCTGAGACATCCTTCAATCCCGAGATGAGAAGAGTGGATGCGACAAGTCATATCCCTCCAGAGTGCATCAGGAATCACTGCTCTCTCTCCTTTGAAAACAATTCCATCCTGATGACTTAACTCATCCTGAAATGAGTAGAAATGTTGGAGATCCGCTGGGATGTCTTGTTTGTTCTTTGGCCACCCTTTTTGGATCAGATTTATCAGCTGTTGTAATTTTTTATCTTCTTTTGTTGCTAATCGAATTGAGGTGAGTCTTTCAGTCGAGATGGGCAGATGCTCAATCATATTAACAGTTTCCACCCCAGACTCCATGTCCACTTCCTGACAGTCCGGTAAATATGCTCTGCTCAAAGTATCGGCTACCAACATGTCCCGGCCTGGTTTATAAGTCACATGTATATTGTACTTCTGTAGCCTGAGCAACATTCGTTGAAGCCTCTTTGGTGCACTGAGCAAAGGTTTTTTGTGGATTTTTTCCAAGGGCTTGTGATCACTTTGGACGGCCACCTCTCTTCCATAGGTGTACTGGTGAAATTTCTCCATTCCAAATACAATTGCGAGGCATTCTTTCTCTATTTGAGCGTAGCCCCTCTCTGTTGGTGTCATGGCTCTGCTACCATATGCCACTGGCTTCCCATCCTGCATGAGGGCAGCTCCCAGTCCTGTCTCGGAAGCATCACACTGCAGCGTCAGAGCTTCTCGCTGGTCGTAGTATTTCAGGACTGGAGCGTTGGCTATCTTTTCTTTCAGTCGCTCAAATGCCCCTTCCTGGACTTCTGTCCATTCCCACATGTTTTCTTTATGTGTCAGTTGTCTCAAAACTTCACAGTCATCTGACAAGTGTTCATAGAATTTTGATAGGTAATTTACCATACCCACTAGTCGCTGTACTCCTTTCACATCAGACGGTCTCGGCATCTCCCTGATGGCTCGCACTTTCTCAGGGTCTACACACAGTCCCTCAGCTGTCAGTAGGTGTCCTATATAAGGTACTTTTGTTTGTCGCAGCTTGAATTTGTCCTTGTTTAGTTTTATGTTTTTCTCTGTGCACCTCAGTAAGAAGCGTCTCAGTTTCACATCATGGTCTCGGATAGCTTCCTCCTGGGTTGTCCCTTCTCCTGTAATTAATATATCATCAGCAATGATGTACGTTCCAGGTAGGTTTTCCAGTGCATGTGTGAGTTTCCTTTGAAAGATCTCTGGCGCTGGGCTTATGCCCATTGGCATCCTGAGCCACCTAAAGCGTCCAACTGGGGTTGAGAAGGTTGTGAGATAACTTGACTCCTCCTCAAGTTTAATGTGCCAAAATCCATGTTTTACATCACAAACGGTGAATATTTTTGCATTTGCAAGTTCTGGCAAGATGTCATCTATTGTTGGGAGTGGAAAATGGCTCAGTTTAAGTGCTCGATTCAACGGTTTGGGGTCAATGCAGATCCTCAACTTCCCACTCGGTTTTCTCAATGACACCATGCTACTAATCCAGTCTGTACTTCGTTCCACGGGTGCAATGATTTCTCTTTTTACCAGTTCCTTTAGTTCCTCCTTGAGCGGTACCATCATTGAAACTGGCACTCTGCGCTTTGGCAATTTTACTGGTGGTATACTATTATCTATTTCAATCTTGTATTCTCCTTCCATACAGCCATCACCAGTAAAAACAGTAGAAAATTCTGTTTCTATCATTTCCATCGTCAATATTTTGTTGCAAAGTTCATCTTTTGCGACAGTCATCACTTCTTTTGTTACTATGCTGTCCACTGTCATGATGTTCTCATATTGAACCTTTATCAGCTTCATGTCTTCACTTGCCTTTCTGCCCAAAATTGGAACACCTCTTTCCATGTTCACAACTTGAAACAGCACTCGGTAGAGTTTGTTATTCCTCGGGTTCCTTATTTTGACTCGACACTGGCCCAATGGACTCATTTTTGTTTTATTGTACATTACCAGTACCTTGTCAGAATGTTCCAGCTTTACATCTGGGTTTAGGTGATGCACAGGAATGACATTACAGCTCGCTCCACAGTCTATTTGAAATTTAACTTGTGTAGTGTCAATTAGCATACCAGCAAAGAGTTGTTTTTCTGGAGTATGTCTGTCTCCAATTTGGTTCACGTTCTCTTTTGTCTCAACGATGTGGGTTATCATCATAATATCTTCATATTCTTCTTTATCTTGCTCTTGAATTGCATTCACAGCTCTATCATTTTTACCATGTGCATTTTTTGTCTGACACATAGCAGCAAAATGATTATCCTTCCCACATTTTTTACACTTTTTTCCAAAAGCAGGGCACTTCTTCTTATTCCACTCATGCTTCTTGCCACAAAACTTACAGCAAACATCACCTCTGCTTGCTTTTTCTTGTTTGAGTAGATGCACTTCCTCCTCTGACTGCCCTTGCAGTGTTTTACAATTTTCTCGTGACAACTCTGTTGCTCGACAAATCTTCATGCATTTTTCTAATGTCAGATTGTCTTCTCTCAGCAGTCTTTCCCTCAGCCCATTGTCGTTTGTGCCACACACTATTCTATCTTTTATCAATGAGTCTCTCAACTGCTCAAAATTGCAGGTGCTGGCCAAAACTCTCAATTCAGTAACGTACTTGTCCACATTTTCGCCCGGTGTTTGATCTCTCATGAAGAATCTGTATCTCTCCACAGTCTCGTTTAACTTAGGGTTACAATGTTCGTCGAATTTTCTCATCATCTCCCTCACGGTAGTTCTTGCCGACACATCATCCATCAACAACGTGTTCAACAGTTCTCTACCTTCTTCGCCGATGAGGTAATGAAACAGCTTGCATTTCGTGGATTCCTCCGAGTCCGGCATTGTCAGGTCCACATACAAAGTGAATTCCTCTTTCCACGCTTTCCACGTCTTCGTCAAATTGCTTGAATCCAAAGCCAGAATCGGCGGCGGTCGCAGTCCTTCCATCGTAGCGACTGTCCGTAGTTAGCTTCCGTGCTAACGAGCTAGCGATCCTTTCAACACTCTCTTCCCGTCGCCAGTTATGACTCACGCGCTGCCACCATGTTTCACTCTGTCCTGTTTCTCATACAGAGTGGACGATTAAAGCATTGACTTGCTTACTTCACTTTTATTAACTTCTTAACTTGTGCAGTACAGTACGTTACTTCAGTCTGTTGACATAGGGAAAACGTCACTTCCTCTTTCTCTCGTCCGTCACTGTAATCGGCCCCTAAGCAACATAACATAACTAACAATAATATTGTTACAGTAGGGGCGCTGACGAATTGGTAATCCTTCTTTGAGACGAATGACGTGTTCTACCACCGTCGTCTTCCCTGGGCTGGCGGAAAAAAGAGAAGGCACCGTCTTGAAAATTAAGCACATCTCTGTGACTTGCTTGGGTTTCAGATGTGCCAGTGCAGGCGCATCTGTCGTCGTCGAGGACTCCAGCTCTGCCTCGTCATCATCATCATCATCATTGTCGTCGTCGTCCTCGTCGTCGTCGTCGTCCTCCTCCACCTTCCGCGCGAGTATGACCTCCTTTGGAGCCTGGTTTGAACGCTCCTTCCACTCTTTGAGGAGGTTCACATGATAAGTATGTTTATTTTTTTTCTTCTCCGGATGGAAAATCTCATAGGTCACTGGACCCATCTTCCGGGTGACCTCATATGGCCCCTGCCACTTTACTAAAAGCTTGTTGTTGCATGTGGGGAGAAGCCGCAATACTTTTTGGCCGGGTTTAAACTCCCGGTGGCGAGCTTGCTGGTCATACCAGGTCTTCTGGCTTTTCTGGGCCTCCCGCAGGTTGACCTCTGCCTCCTACTGGTACCTGGCCAGTCTATCCCTCATTTCCAGCACAAATTTCACCACCCCCCGATCACTTGACGTGGTGGAAGGTGCCTCCTAGGCCTTTCGGAGCAAGTCCAATGGCCCCTGAACCTCCCAAGCATGCAAGAGTTCAAAGGGAGAGAAACCTGTTGACGCCTGAGGAACTTCGCGATAGGCAAACAGCAAAAAGGGCAGCCACCGGTCCCAGTCTTTTCCAGTATCATCCAAAAATTTCTGGAGCATCTTCTTTAAGGTCTGATTGAACCTTTCCACTAGTCCATCAGTCTGTGGGTGGTATGGAGTGGTTTTGATGGCGGAGATGCCCAGTTGTTTGTTGAACAGTTGCATTAACCTTGAAGTGAAATTGGTTCCCTGGTCTGTTAGAATCTCATCTGGTATGCCAACTCTGGAAAGGAGTTGCACCAAGGCACAAAGTACTGCCGGAGCAGTGATTGTGCGCAATGGAAATGCCTCTGGGAAACGTGTGGCGTTGTCACACACTACACCACTGCTTTTTGTCAAAGGACCCACAATGACCATAGCAATCCTGCGGAATGGAATGTGCAGCTTTTTTAAAATGGCTTGCCATGGCCCTCTAGAAATATTCAAAAACATCAGCCGTGGTTGAGTGATTCACCTACTTTTTGTAAATTCGATGGAGTATGTATAAGGCCAAGACCTACAAAAATGTCTCTTGGAGCCATGCGCTAGGTTTTACAGGAAGTCGGCCATTTTGAATTTACTTAAATGGGGGCGGTTCACCACAATGGACTAAATGCTTAAAAACTCCCCTGCTCATGCTCTAAAAAAATCCCAAACTTACCCTGTACATAAAACGTCCCGACCTGAAGACATCTATATATTATTATACTATTATACACACAGGTCCACCTCATGGTTTCAAAACAATAGATTTTTTTTACATTTTAATATGCTGCACGGATCCCTTTTCAGGAAGCTGACTGAACATTTGTCAGAACAGCCTCAAGACGTTGATCTTAGTCTATGCTGAATTTTGTGACTTTTCAGCAAAGGGCGTAGCCATTACGGTGCTGCAGAAATTTATTAATCTCTGTGGCAACAAAAGCTACCGTAACATGAATCAGATGATCCTAACTTCTATAATATTTTCAAATTTAAGGATAGTCCAATCCTGAAGACATCTACCAACTTATTTTTCATCGTAGTGGTAGTGCCACTTACTGGTTAAAGCAAATACAAGTTATTTTTGTTGATATTTTTCTCAGAGTAGGTTAACAAGTTTGCTTATTTTGAGGTTCGAAATTTAAATGAAAACTCATGAAAAATCAGGCCTGGCAAATTCATCAATATTTTATTAGTTTGTTGTTTAATTTTTTTTAAATGGCTCGCTATCGCCGCCTTGAACATTTGAAAAAAAACAGCCCTGGATCTGTGTTTCTTCAAACTTTTTGAAAATTTGATGATGCATGTATAAAGCCAAGACATAATAAGAAGTGTCTGGGAGCCACATTCTAAATTGACAGGAAGTCGGCCATTTTGAATTTACTTAAAACATGGACGAGGCTTTGACAACAAAAACTGCTTGAACTTTAACTCCACAAAAATTCCTTGTGAGGATTCCTCACGTTTTTTCTCGTAAATATTTCACATTTCCAACGTGCCGGTACCCCAACGTTGCCAGGGCTGCGAGGGCCCTTTATCGCTGCTTGCAGCGCTAGTTATTATTTTTTTTTCTATTTTCCGATCGTTCGATCGCATTTTTGACCCCCTAAACATACACGAAAACTCACCAAACTTGACAGTCTCATATGGAGATGGTGAACGACCGTGGAAGAACAGTCAGTTAGCGATGACGCAAGAGAGGCTGTGCACCGAGAACGTTTTCTCAATGTCACTATTGTGCCCTGACAGGTATGTGTTGGTAATGTATCAACCAAGCTGAGGCACGAACGAACTCTGAGGAGACGCAACCCGTGACGTCACTTTCGGCGCGACATCTGTTCGTCTGCTTTCATCCACCGGGCGAGTAAACGCAACTATGGTTTCGTGCACCACCACATGCAACACTTGCACCATTCTCATGGAAAGACTCTCCCTGCTAGAGGGACGTGTCCGCCAGCTAGAGCAGAGTAATGTGGTAAGCGTAAATGTGGCGGACAGCACCGGTTAGCATTGGCCGTAAATGGCTTGCTAATCGCGTTGAGCCTGTTAAGACACAGAGCAGTTCCATTCCACCTCGGTCTCCTGGCTCCCGCACTTTAGTGAAAGGTGACTCAATTACTCGA
This sequence comes from Idiotropiscis lumnitzeri, assembly GCF_059441095.1. Classification (NCBI taxonomy): domain Eukaryota; kingdom Metazoa; phylum Chordata; class Actinopteri; order Syngnathiformes; family Syngnathidae; genus Idiotropiscis; species Idiotropiscis lumnitzeri. Next base: position 1,525,301 of record NW_028283586.1, on the reverse strand, counting down.
TACATTAAGCTTGAAAATCCAACCACAGAATGTGTATTGCTGGGGCCAGAGCACCCGACATTGAAGCTAATCTTATGGAGCTAGCACGCAAGAGACCTAGACACCAGCGCAGTGCAAACAACGCTAGCTATTCAGATATAGTGATACACGTCGGCTCCAATGACACTAGTGTTACTGCCGTTTCAATGATACGCTGGCTAAAGAAAGTTTTAACGCGCACTCACTCACCATGAGTTGAAGTTGCGATGACGTTCGCTCGGCTTCACTGGTCTTGATGTTGATGTGTAGTTATGTATGTTACGTCAAACAGTCAAGGGTTAGTCTTAATCGTAGTCATTTCAGTCCAGATGTCATGCCGTGAAGTCAAGTAAATCAAATAAATATATCAATGGCTACGGTCTTCCAAACTTCAAATCAAAAACATACGCGCATATGCGGTAATCAATACAATATACTATCTTCTATCTTCCAGTTTGTACATAAATAATGCGTCTTTGTAAGTGCGGTTGAAAAACAGTATCCGACCAGCGTTCCCCCACCTGTCCTGCATTCGTTATTTATGGATGAACGCAACCAGTGCTGACGTCATCAATTGCCCTAGTGGTGGTGTTGCCATACTGCATTACTCAAAAGAAAACTGCTCCAACATACCGGCCCCTATTATTATGGGCAAAGCGAAATAATAATACTCAAAATTTGGAGCATCGTACAATATAAATAAATACCAATTTGGCCAATCGCACTTTCGATAAGGTGCGTCATTGACTAGCTGGAACCAGCAGACAGATCTTGGTTATCGGTCTCCCTATAATACTGGTCGGCGTCTGAAGTTTCACACTTCTTACAGTTCCTCTTTGATCAGGGTTTGTATCTACCACTCTGGCAATAACCCAAGATCCTCTTGGGGAGTTGGCATCAGCAATCAGCACAACATCTCCTTTAACAAAGTTTCTTCTGCTTCTGCTCCATTTATGGCGTTCTTGCATAAGTGGAAGGTATTCCTTTACCCATCTGGACCAGAACAAATCTGCTATATACTGTACTTGTCGCCAGCGTCGTCTGGCATATGAATCGGTTTGCTTGAAGAGTCCAGGTGGCAGCAAAGGCTTTGCCTTTAATAGCAGGAGGTGATTTGGGGTCAGCGGTTGCAAATCGTTAGGATCATCGGACAGGGTGGTCAATGGACGGCTATTAAGGATGGCTTCCACCTCACAGATGACAGTGACAAGGCTCTCATCGTCCAGAATTTGCTGCCTTGTAATGGAAAGCAAAGTCCTTTTCAATATCCTGATTAATCTTTCCCACACGCCTCCATGGTGGGCAGCGGCAGGGGGATTGAAGGTCCACCTTACGCCCTTCTGCTGCATGGCTTGGGTGATCTGATCCTGATTCCATTCCCCAATCGCTTCCTTCAATTCTCTTTCTGCAGAGACAAAATTAGTCCCGTTGTCGGATCGTAGTTCATTCACTTGACCTCGTCGACAAATAAAGCGTCTGAGAGCGTTTATGCAAGAATCTGTATCAAGCGAATGGGCCACTTCAAGGTGTATTGCACGGCTGGCCAAACATGTGAAGAGGACTCCATACCGTTTCATTATGCTCCTCCCACGCTTGATTTCAATGGGGCCGAAATAATCAACTCCAACATTAGTAAATGGTGGCAGATCCGGAGTGATCCTGTCTGTTGGTAAGTCTGCCATCTTCTGCTCACCAGTACTGCCTCTTAGCCTCCTGCATACTGCACAGTCGTGGATGACCTTTCGGCAAAGAGTGTTGGCACAGGGGATCCAATATTTCTGTCTTAATACTGATAGCGTGTGATTCCTCCCACTATGCCCCACTTGCCTGTGAGTATGTTCCATCAGGAGTCTTGACACGTGGTGTCCCTTTGGGAGAAGGATTGGGTGCTTCAGGCCTTCTGGCATTGCTAGCCTATTTAGTCGTCCTCCGACTCTCAATATGCCTTTATCAAGCAAATAGCTTATTCAACTCGGGCATTATTCCATTCCCAATTACAGCAGCAAACAATTTATTATTCGCTTCCATGAATATCACCAATCAGGGTTTGCCTTAGGATGTTAACCGACTCCTCTGCTAGCTAGCTTGTGGCCATAGAGTTCTGCGAGATGTTACTCAGCCACTTCGCTTGCTGTGTTTGAGACATTTCTTTTCTCTCTGGGCCCTAATGCATAATTAGCTTTGGAATACATAAGACAACAATTGTTGAACAGTTGTTTTACTCCACTTTAACTTGCATGGAAAAAAATACATTGGGGGGGGGGGTACATTTGAACCTGTATGGAGTATTGTAACTATATTACTGATCATAACAAAACAAAACATTAGAAAATAAGTAAACTGAGCAAGTTCAGGTAGTCGTACAACATGAACAAAATGGTGGCCGTGTAGTAGCTACAATGTAACTGGGCAGCAGCTTTTTGTGCCTCAATCAGGCCTCTACATGTGTGTGAAACTCAGAGTGGTCCTCACAAGGACTATGCCCCTCCCCCACCTACACCAATGACTTGTCTTTTTCAAGTTAAAAACAAACATATTTTCATCATAATGGTGTGCCAACGGATCTATATCTCTATATACCCGGGGTCGGGTCGCGGGGGCAGCAGCTTCAGCAGGGAAGCCCAGACTTCCCGCTCCCCAGCCACATCTTCCAGCTCTGCCGGAGGGATGCCCAGGCGTTCCCAGGCCAGCCGGGAGACGTAGTCTCTCCAGCGTGTCTTGGGTCGTCCTCTGGGCCTCCTGCCAGTGGGACATGCCCGGAACACCTCACCAGGGAGGCGTCCAGGAGGCATCTTAAACAGATGCCCGATCCACCTCATCTGGCTCCTCTCTACGTGGAGGAGCAGCGGCTCGACACTGAGTCCCTCCCGGATGGCCGAGCTTCTCACCCTATCTCTAAGGGAGAACCCAGACACCCTGCGGAGGAAACTCTTTTCGGCCGCTTGTTCCCGAGATCTTGTTCTTTCGGTCGCGACCCACAGCTCGTGACCATAGGTGAGGGTAGGAACGTAGATCGACCGGTAAATTGAGAGCCACGCCTTTTGGCTCAGCTCCCTCTTCACCACGACAGACCGATACAGCGTCCGCATCACAGCGGAGGCTGCACCGATCCGCCTGTCAATCTCCCGCTCCATCCTCCCCCCACTCGTGAACAAGACCCCAAGATACTTAAACTCCTCCACTTGGGGCAGGATCTCCTCCCCGACCTGGAGAGGACACTCCACCCTTTTCCGGCTGAGAACCATGGTCTCAGATTTTGAGGTGCTGATCTTCATCCCAACTGCTTCACACTCGGCTGCGAACCGCTCCAGTGAGAGTTGGAGATCACGGCCTGAGGAAGCCAACAGTACCACATCATCTGCGAAAAGCAGCGATGAAATACTCAGGTCACCAAACCGGATCCCCTCATCGCCTCGACTGCGCCTAGAAATTCTGTCCATAAAAGTTATGAACAGAATCTGTGACAAAGGGCAGCCTTGGCAGAGTCCAACCCTCACTGGAAACGAATCCGACTGACTGCCGGCAATGCGGACCAAACTCTGACATCGGTGGTACAGGAAACCAACTGCCCGTATCAAGGGGCTCTGTACCCCGTACTCCCGAAGCACGCTCCACAGAACTCCCCGTGGGACACGGTCGAACGCCTTCTCCAAGTCCACAAAACACATGTAGACTGGTTGGGCGAACTCCCATGCACCCTGCAGAGAGTGTAGAGATGGTCCACTGTTCCAAGGCCAGGACGAAAACTGCACTGCTCCTCTTGGATCTGATATATATTTATATATATATTTTTATATATATATTTATATATATATATTTATATCTATCTTTCTATATATCTATCTATCTATCTATCTATATATATCTCTCTATATATATATATAAATCATATTGCAACGTTGATTCACCCATATTTTACTAACCGGGTTTACACATTTATTTATTTTATTCTACATTTAATTAATAAATTAAACATCGAATTTGTTATTGATAATTTTAATTAAACATTTCATGGTGTATTTGTTTAATTAATTTTGGCACTTTCACTCCTTCTTGAACTCCCTCAACTGTTTGAGAAATTCTTTTACTGTACTGTAACTTGCATTGAAAAATAAATGGGCGTGGGGGGTAATTGATTTGAAGTATGTGTTTACCATAATTACATTTCTGATGTCTAAAACAGACCAAATAGAAAGTAAGTAAAACAACTAAGCAAGCTCAGGTAGTAGTACAAAAAATAACTAATAACTAATTTGGTGGCCGTGTTGCGGCTGCGATTTAACTGGACAGCCGCTTGTGTGTCTCTTTTACTTGTATGCTTGTGTGGAACAGAGAGGTCCCCAAACGTACTATCTTTCTCCCGTTACTGGTGCGAAGTCGAACAATTGCCCCCTCCTCCCCATTCACCGATCACTTGTCGTTTCAAGAAAAAACATATCATGACGAGATATAAGTTATCATGAGTTCTTGGCCGCATAATGGATTGAAAAATCTTAACCAGTTTCTCTTTTTTGCTCTTGATAACTACGTTCGCTGTTACGGTGGTGTGTGCTGTGTTAAAAACAAGCACTCCCTTTTCGACCGCTCACCTGCTTATCGGCAAATTCGCTCGACTAACCACAAGCATCGAGAGTACAGGACATTGGGCTCAAGCTGCCGGGCATTCAAGAGAAATGGTAAGTGTTTTATTTTTGTATTCCCTTTTTACTTGCCTTCAATTTTCACACGGGAGTTCGAGCAATGTAAAATGAGCTAACTTTGTGTCAGTGTGGTGGAACTTCTCCAGGATGGTTGCCGCATATTTAATGCTAAGTTATTTGTTAATAAGCGGCCTGTACACGCGCCAGCGTCGAGTAAAACAGTTGAATCCATTAATTTGGTTTATTGTTTTTGTGAAATACACGTTATAATGAAGCTTCTAAAGTCTGTGTAAAGTAGAATGCACGATGAGTGCGAAAGAGAAAGAAGCAGAGGACAGGATGATGATGGATGATGATGATTAGTTCATCCTCCTTCCATTGTCATGCGGTTTACTTTTTTTTTTTTACATGCGTCATTGTACTTTTTTAGTATAGGCCTGTTTCGCGTAGGTGCTCTAGATATTGTTCATTGAGATACGGTATATTTTGGTAAAAGCCACATTATGACACAATAAATTATTTGATTTTTAGTCTGTTAAAACTGAATGACCAAACTGATTAATATGATAGCCCAATGGTTGTGTAAGCCAGGGGTTAAAACTATACACTGCAAATATTGGGGAGTGATATTTACTTGAAAAACTTGACAAGTTTTTTTTCAAGTAAATATTACTACAAATTATGCTATATGTGAAGTGTAGTGAGTTTAACACTCCTGGTAAGCAACACTTAAAATGTCTGAGGCTGTAAAGTGAAAGTAGTTCTGTGATCTGATGATCTTTGATTGTGTCACTGTTTACAGGAGGAAGGCACAGATTTCTTTTCCAGTGGTGACACTTTTGACGGCGCAGGTGAGTTGGGGGACGAAGGGGTGGTGGGGGCTTAGTGGTGGGGTAAATCTAATTTGTGTCAGGATAGGCCAGTAATCAATATCACTACAAAATGCGTTTGATAAACTGTTCAATTAATCAAAATCAGGAATAAATCACAGATCCCTGCATTCTCCGTGCTGTAGGCAGAATCTACAGCAGGGGTATTCAATTAAAAGTCACAGAGGCCCACTACTAAAATTTCTTCCAATCAAAAGGTTCGAATCAAAGTCCTACTTCCCTTATTGTCTAGCCCAGTGCTTCTCAATTATATCCTGTCACGCCCCTCCTACCAAGAAGAAAACAATTCGCGCCCCCCCACCAATTTTTTTTTACATTTTGTACTAATGTGCATGTTCTTTGTATGTTGATGTTAGATTGTCAATAAAATATCCCTTAACAAAGCTAAATTGATAAGAAATATAAATTTTAGGACTATTATTGTGAGGAGTTCAAAATACAGTACTCTGTTGTGCAAATATTGATGAGATGATAAATATTTAGTTTTTTTTTTTTTTTTTTTTTTACCAAACCAAACACAGTTATTAAAATGTACATAATATAGAAAAGACAAAAATTAGAGTCAAAGGGCTCAAACTCGTGTTGTTTGAGATCGCCTTTTTCGGTCCTAAAACAATGCATCATTCAGCCATACCACGGCGGAAAAAAAGCATCCTCAGGGTCCCACGTGCCCCCCTCAGCATGGGCGCGCCCCACAATTTGAGAATCACTGGTCTAGCCTATGTTCACATTTTTATATAGTTTTAATATTTAGAGTAATTTTAAATAGAGCACACTTATATACTAAATATTTAACAATGTTACCATTAAACACATTTCCCAGTCAAATAAATATAAGGGGTTTATTTCACATTCAAGAAAATGTAAGCGGCTCCAGGTTAAAGGATTTAAGGGCGACACTTGCAGATAAAAAAAAGGAAAATATCTCCTGCAGAAATAAATCAACTGCTGAGCATTGAGTTAATGTCTTTTCCCGTTTTTTTCCTGAAATCAAAGAGTTGTCCGCCTAAAAAAAGGGAAGGCTTAGAATTTGGTTGATTATTTCACATACCTGGTCTTTGTGTTTTCCTTTAAATAATTTTTGTTAGCCGCATTTTAGCACTCCTTCACAACTGCCCTGACTGAACTTTTTTTTTTTTTTAATGTTTGCCCAAAATCCATGAATGATACTTTTAGTGAACATTCGTTTGCATGCCGCTGGCTGTAAACGAAAATGGAAAATGTAAAAATCCGCAAGACTGCACTCAAAGTTCGATGTTTTTGCGTGCTCTCTCCTCAGACTTCAGCAGACAACTTTGAGCAAAAGAGCAGTGCCTTGTTTCGTAGTGGCACTTCGTGTTGGTGCGACGGTTTCGGAGCAAATGACGCACACTGGTTTTAAACCGGCTGAAGCCAGAATGAACATCAATTTCTCCGTCCATTCATTTTTAAAACAACACGCATCGACCTTGCTAACTTTTGAGCAAGCACTCTCTTCATGTCTGCTGCACATTTGGCAGTGGATCAGAAACAAAAGATTTGATTGGCTCAAATCAGTGACGCATTTACCGTAATAGAAGCGACCACATTTGCGAATGTAGCCTGAAAAAAAATTCTGTTCGTGTACATTTATCATAAATTGGTCATGGGTCCAGTCCGAACCATCAGTCAGTCCGCATCCGGACCGAGGTCCGCCATTTGGTTATGCCTGATCTACAGTATGGTGTTAGATTTGTGTCACAATTACCCGCACGTAAGAGGAACTTTATTTTGTCCTGCATTAGTCAGGACTTTCAACAACATCATCAGGACTGGACTCTCTTGCAGTCCACTTTCTTTGAGAACCACCAAGTTTGACATTGTGGAATTCCTTATTCCAGGCCTTTTTACAGCCTTTTTGCATCTTTCTGCTATAGCTGGAAAACGTTCACTTCAGAATCTTTCTTGTTTCTCTGTTTGACTTTTATTTCCGCTGTCTTTTCCCTGCGGTGCTTTTCCCTCGTTCATATTTCTTAGCTTCACTTTTGGAGCCAAGGAGGTAGTGGCGATCTGAAGAGCCCATTTTCATACAGTCTTTATTCTTGCACATGTACTGGTCTTTACACCCACCACCATGGACGTGCCTCTCAAGGCACATACATCATTCCGTTTCGCAATACCTTCTTTTTGGGCATGTCTTCAGACCTTAAACATTTTCAGTAGGATCTTGTCATGGTGTTTGTGATTCTCATCTCCACAAACAACACAATCATTTATGGATTTAGTCGCAGCATTTTTTGTGTGTGTTAGTTTGTTATCCATCTTGTCAGAGCTTTTATGTGCTTTTGAGATGCTCAAGTCTCTTGAGGTTATCCTATTGCTCATTCAGAAATGCAAGATAATAATCAAAATGATTGACTTACGTGACACTATTTTTTCGATTGACCATAAAGACAAGCTTTGCTTTCTTCACAAATTCAGGAAGCTTGTTATTGATGGCTTTTACCACAAGTGGGTTCTTCATTCAGTAGTTTTTATCATTACAGCGTTTCCCCCTCCGTATAATGGACAAACATTAGGAGTGTTTCCTTACACTTAGATACGTTTATACTGTGTATATTTGCATGCTTTTTCTGAATGTCTGCTGCTAATGTTATACATTAACGGCTACATTACGCCGCCGACTCTGTGTGATCTATATCTTTGCTGCTGTAACACCTCAAATTTCCCCATTGTGGGACTAATAAAGGACATCTTATCTTATCTTCATCGCGCAAGGGCTTTCTCCAATGTTTGAATTACCTCAACCATATTCCTTGAGAATCTGACAGAAAACTACAACAAATAAAATAATGTAACAGATGGAATTGAGCCAAACTTATCCTTTTACTGAGTGACCTTTGTTCCAAGTAGTTGTGCATCTTCAGTGAAAGATGTTTCGTGTACTTAGCATGGCTGATCATGGCTTTATGTATTTTTATTGTCTCGGATGCGCTAACTCTAATAATTTTCATGGTGAGGTGAAAGTTTATAATAAAGGCACATGGCTGCTGTTAGCTCATTAGGAACCTGGTTAATGCTCTTCTCTCATGTGATTTCGTTGCAGTTGCTGATGTAATGGATAGCTGTCATGTTGAACAGAACGTAAAGGTAGGATATGTTATATTTGAGATCTTAAAATGGAAAGTGGAAATTAAAACATGAAAATTTTTTAATGAGGTCTCCCCGGCAACATTTTTTTCATGTTATTCTGTTTTGGTTTAATTTTTGTTTTAACAGAGAAAAAGACAGACTTACTTACTTTGCCTTTGGCTCTCAATTGGCTTTCAACCTTATTTTTGTAATGTAATCTAATTTAATTTCAACACATGGGGAAAACCTTACATTTGTCCAGCTGAGCAACACACTCACATTCCTTAATATTCAGCGAGCCTTTTTCTTTGCTAACTTGCATAATAATCTCTTTATACTGATTGTTTATGGACAAGTGTAACATTAATTTACATCTCTCTCTCTCTCTCTCTCTCTCTCTGTCTGGGGCTGAATGATTTTAGGAAAAACTTGTCATTTTTCTGACAGATATTACGATTGCGATTTTCTGCATAATGTACAGTGACATTTACAGACATTACAGAGCATGCCATTATACCAGTAAAAACAATAAAAGCTATTACTGTAATAATGCAAAGACACTTCAGAGATTTCGTGAGCAGGGCCGTTTTTTCCAAGTTTTTAAAAAATAGTTTTATAAATTTGTATTTTTGTATTTATGTGTAATTGTGTATTTGAAATGTATTTTTTAAAGCCCAAATTGTTTTACATTTTGTACTAATGTACATTTTCTTTGTACATAAATGTCAGATTATGTCAATGAAATCATTGTCCCTTTAGCAAAGCAAAATTGCTTAAAATATATACATTTGAGACCTATTATTGTGTAGATCTCAAAACCCAATACTCTATGGTGCAAATATTATTGATGAGATTATAAATATTTACTATACGTTTGACATCGGACCTCTTCGTCATGATTAAGTCATCCGTTTACGTGTTCCGGTCGCAGAGCGTCTGCTATATTGCTATTATAGCCGTCATCTTATTGTGTCTATGCCTAGATACGTACTGATTGCAAGATAACATTTCTGTTAATTGCTGCCGGCTTTCCACCCTAACGCGTTTCTAACCAGACTTCTGTGAAAAGTCGACTGTACAACTAACGCTATACTTTGCTTTTTGTTTGCCGCCTCTGAGAAAACGCTACGTGTTAGAGCGGTCGTTTATTTGTCATTATACAGCTTGATGCTGCTGCTGTGCACGGACTTTCTTATAGTACAAATAAAGTCCATAGTCCAGCGGCGCAAGATAGCTTGGCGCTGCGCACTCAAGCAGGGGGGAAAGAAATAACTTTCGGGGCTTCGGACAACAGCACAAGGCTTTTGTTTCTTTTTTTTTTTTTTCTTTTTTTTTTTTTGTGATCTGCTTCGTGAATGTGTGACGCAAACCGCAGCTTTGACGATCTCGATATTGCGTTGTCTGAGATTTCGGTCCCAAAACGATAAATCGTTCAGCCCTTTATCTCCCCATCCATCCATTTTTTTTCCCCATTGATTGCGGTTTATCTTCTCTTCCACAAGTTAACGAGCCCCAAAAGGTTTTTACATATTTATATTTAATTATTATTAATTTTAAATAGTAATACTATAATGTTAAATTATACAATACAACTTTATATAGTTTCACAACAGCGCAAGCTGTAACATAGCCTGTTATGTATATATAATAACATCTGGTGTATTGTCTGTTATACTTTCAAAATGCTTGAACTAAAATTCTAATAATTCCCTTTACAATTTTGGCAGTTGCAGGATGAAATAGTGGTTCCGCCCTTAACACGAGAAGAGAGTGTATTTGTAAGTATAGCTCCTATGTTCTTCAGAACATGCTTGTATTTGTAATTGTCAGATTTAAATGGAAGTCACAGGAGTCAAATTTTGTTTTGTATTGTCCTTTTTGTATTGTCAGCTTAATAAATTATTCTATTTTAGGGAAGACTTGTGATGTGAAGTTGCATCTGTTTTGATTCTTATGTCTCTGTCCTGTTGTAGTTGACCAAAGGAATGCTGGAGGACAACTCTGAAGTGTCACTTTCCAATGACAGCAGTGGGGATGAGTATGTACCAGCATCATCAGAGGCCAATTCTGACGAATCATCAGAACAAAGCAGAGATGAAAAAATACATTCCAGGGAAGAAGACTCTTATGAACCCCAGCTAAAAACAGGGACGCACGACAATCTGACGTTGTTTTCTAGCAACAAAGAGGATTTAGGGGTATCAAGATTGAAAATTAAGAAAAGACACAAAAAGAGCGACAAGAGATGCTCAAGTTTGAGTGAAGATGAAGATTCTAATGATGGAAGACTGAAGACAAAAAAAAGGCGCAAGAGTGACAAGAGATATTCAAGTCTAAGAGTGAAGACCAAAATAAGACCCCAAAAGCGTGATAAGAGTTGCTTAAGTGTGAGTGAAGAAGACAATTCAGGTGAATCAAGACTGAAGACCAAAAAAAGACAGAAAAAGAGTGACAAGAGAATCAAAATTTCTCGAGTAGAAGACGACACAGATGACTCTATGTTTGAAAGAAGAAAGAAAAAGACTTACACTAGATTTAAAACATCCTATCATAAGGCACGGTCTGATAAAAAGTGTGATTCTCCTGTTGTAGCTAATGTTACAAAAGTAGATGGATCTAAAAAATACCACCAGAAGAAAAACTACTGCCTTTACTGCAGGGAACCACAATCAAAAATTGCACGACACTTGGAACGGAAACATAAGGATAAAAGTGAAGTTGCCAATGCAGTGATATATCCCAAAAAGTCGAAGGAAAGGAGAAATCTGCTGGATCTCCTTCGCAAGCAGGGAAATCGAGCACAAAACATTGATGCACTCACGAAAGGAGAAGGGACACTGGTAGCTTGTAGACAACAAAGTGAAGGCAAGAGCAATCCAAAGGACTATCAGCATTGTTTTGCATGCTTTGGGTACTTCAAGCGCAAGTCTATGTGGAAGCATGCGAAACGGTGCGTGCTTGCACAAAGTGTTCGCAGAACATTACCGGGGAAAACAAGAATACAATCACTGTGTGCTTCTGCTCAACCAGCACCTAAAGATGTGAGCACGAAAGTATGGGCCCTAGTGAATAAGATGACTCAAGATGAAATAACCCTTGCTATTAAAGGTGATAAATACATCATGAAAGTCGGAGAAAAAATGTACAACAAGCACCGTGAAACTGCTTCCCAGCACGACAACATCCGCCAAATTATGCGAGGACTGGGGAGACTTGTGATTTTCGGAAGGACAGTGACCCCTCTAAAAACACTGGAGGATTATATTAATCCACAACACTTTGAACATGTAATTCGAGCTGTGAAATTAGTAGCTGGCTTTGATGATCAGATCAATACATTTGAGAAACCCACACTAGCTACAAAGCTAGGGCAAAGCATCCAGAGGGTTGCAGACATTATGGAGGCTGTAGCCCTCTCAACACAAAACAACGAAAAGAGGCAGGTGGTCGAAGAGTTTAGGCGTATGTACAGTCTAACCTGGAACGAAATGATTTCTTCTGCTGCGTACCGCACACTGGAGGAGAAGAAGTGGAACAAACCGAAGCTCATACCATTAGCAGAGGATGTCAAAAAAATGCACATGCACATGGCGGACAAGCAAAAACAATATCACCAGCAATTATTGTACGAAAAAAACTCAAGGAATTGGAGCAATCTTGTTAAAGTTATATTAGCACAGATAATCTTTTTCAACAGAAGGCGCGAAGGTGAAGTCTCGAAGATGAGCTTAGAAGTATTTATCACACGGGATAAGTCAACATTTAATGAGGATGTTGGAGACGCCCTGACTGGACTGGAAAAAAAGCTTTGCCAACATTTTGAGCGTGTAGAAATTCGTGGGAAGCGCGGCAGGAAGGTGCCTATTATCTTAACTCCTGCTATGGTGCAGTCTCTCGAGCTACTTGTTGAGGAGCGAAGCTCATGTGGTGTTGGTGAAAATATGTATTTGTTTGCTAGACCAGGGTTTGGAACAAGACTTCGTGGGTCTGACTGTATCCGGGAGTTGGCTAAAAACTGTGGGGCCCAAAGTCCTGCAACTCTGTCTTCCACTAAACTGAGAAAACAAGTGGCCACTCTTTCAAGAGTACTCAATCTCAATGACACTGAACAAGATCTTTTGGCAGACTTTCTAGGACATGACATCAGGGTGCACAGAAAATTTTATCGCCTCCCCGAAGGAACTTTGCAATTGGCAAAGATAAGCAAGGTCTTGATGGCCTGTGAACAGGGCAGACTAGGAGAATTTAAGGGAAAAAGCCTGGATCAAATCGTGATTTGCCCCAATGGTAAGAAAATTATTCTAAGGATAAGATGCCTTTCCACCTCTATAATTTAAATTCACTGGTATTTGACTTAATCTGCCTTTGTTTGTCACCATAAAGACCAAACTGACATAATGCAAGAAAGCTCTTCATCTCAAGATGATGATCTTGGTGCTGCAGCAGATATGTCAGGTATTCTTCTGATTTGTGTACCAGACAAGAAATTTTTTTTGTAAATTAAAGTTATGTTTCATTGACGGTCGGTTTGCATGTAAAAATAACATCAGTGCCAAATTGAATGTTTGCCAGGAGGGGAACAGGTTAATCAGAAGAAGAAATGTGCTTCAAAACAGAGGCGGCTTGCACAGAAGCAAGGCTCAGCAGGTAAGAATTTTGCATGTTGATTACGTGTCCTGATGGTCGCTAACTAATATGTCAGTCAAATATGTCCGTCAGCTCTATTAACAGTAATGTTGCTGTATAACTTTCACCAACAGATAGGTGGTGAATGTTCCTGATCTAGTGATGCCCAATGGGCTGATAAACGGAACCAATATATCTTGAGAATTTCTGCCATGTTTTCTCTGCCTATGAGGTGTCAGTAGGCTAGACAAGCTATCTACATCATTTTGCTCCTGATTACTATTTTCCAGGGGAGGATCCTGGAAAAGGTGCTTCAAAGCAACAGCTTGGACAGAATCAAGGCTCTGGTGGCTAGAATTTTGTTTTATGTGTCCTGTGTTTCGACATGAATTTTATTGCTTTGTTTTATGAATGTTTCTGTACAGTGACGCTGGATGGGCATACAATTACAAAAGTTGCAGAGGCTCATTCTTTCTCCGAGGTCATTTTCTATGAATGTTTTCCAGGCGGAGCTTCAGTTCTTCGACAAAAACAACAACCTGGAGAAGAACAGCATTCAGGTGTGTGAAACATGGCTTTGACTTTTACATTTATGTCACTGGCTCACCAAACAATGAATATATTGAGCTGAAAATTGAGAATTTTGACTTGAAAATTAAAAAAAAAAAAAAAGCGACTCGCAAAAAAGAGCCCTCTTGCAACGAGCTAGGGCAATGTTACTCAAGTAGTGTTGCCCAATGGGTGGATAAATTGTACCAGAATGAAAATATTAACTCATGCCTTGTTTTCACCACGTAATGATATGACAATAGGCTAGTGATGCATTGTAAATGATTTTATTTCCCATGAATATTTTCCAGGAGAGGAACCTCCACCTCAGGATAAGAAAGGTGGACAACTTGGACAGAAGCGAGGATCACGAGGTAAGAATGTCCTATCATTTTTAGGTCTCCTGTGCCTTGTACATGTAAATTAAATTATTGTTGTAGAAGTTTCTAGACACTGTAACTGAATAGCAAGAGGGAAACAAAATGCTCATTTACCCTTTTCATGCCAGACACAAGTTACTACGTCCAGTCTCTTCTGCTCGGCAGGGATAGTTACTCATTGCATTGCCTTTGCCTTACAAATAGTGTTAAGATGTGAAAATAACCTCCTGATGTTTCATGGAGACACCCCTAAAGATAATGTTACGTCATTGCCGTTTATGTGGTGACTACAGTTATGACAAATGTGCACTTTTTGCTTTGTTTCAAGTGGAATTAAATTAAAGATAAATATAAAGCCAATACCGTGACTCATTACAACTTTGCAGATTCACGGACAATCAAACAGTTGTCTATGCCTGCGTGAAGCGAATCAGTAAAATCAAGGATGTACATATGTGAGCCGGCTGTTCAGATTGTGGTTGCTTTGCAAAAAATCCAATAGGACCACATATAAAAGCAACCCAGGTTGGATTTGAAAAAAATCTTAATCAGACTATCACAAAAAACAAGATGCAGGTCATATATGGGCAAAAAAAAAACATCCAATCCGGGTTGCATTTCTCTTCAATGTGAACCTAGTCAAACAGAACAGTCCAGTTGCAATTGATTCAATGCCTTCAGAATAAAATGACCTGCATGAATGAGAATATTCACAGGCAATGACCTGCAGATCACCCTGAGTTGACGTAAACTCCTCTTGTAGTTACCTAGTTAATCTGAGTAAAAGAACTTAAGAAGAAAAATAAGATGATAGCCTAAAGCTGGTGTGGTAGGAAAAGACAACAACAAAAAATGTAAATGAAATCGTACTGCACAAGTGAACAGTTCAACACCTAATTAACATGAAGTGAATTTTCCTTTCCTTTCCTCACCTTCCAAATGGAATGCCTTGTCTGTTTTTTTAATGATTAATTCAGAATCCTCTTTTGCTGGTAGCATCAACAACAAATGTGTCGGCTGTGATTTGTTTGAGAACAAAAAGAAGCTATCAATAAGGATAAATGTATTGTGATGTATTTATTTTATATATTATAAAATATATATTTTTTGTAATATCGTCGCAGCCCCGATTATATTCACTGACAACCTATTCAGGTCAACCCAAGTTCTTGGAAAACAATAGGCACAGAGACTACACCTATTGGGCAGGGAGGAAAGTCAAGAATGTCTTTAATTTCCAAAGTATCTGTGCCTTAAGTGTTTTTACTCTCTTTTCAAGGTACGAATCGACCCAAACGAAAGTGGTCAACTGAAGAGGTTAAGGCTGTTGAACACTCTTTGATGGACTTTATACGCACGGGTAAGACCCCGGGAAAAGCAGACTGCGAGAGATGCATCGCAGCTTCCCCGGGAGCCCTTGCTGAGAGGGACTGGAAGGCCGTTAAATTCTATGTCCACAACAGGATTGTTTCTGATCAGAGGCTATAGACACAGGTCACCACTACTTTCTCGCTGTATAATGTGCTGCACACACTGTATAATGTATATATTTATTACGTATAATAAATGACATCCTTTGATGACATAATAAGTCGGTAGGAGAAACTGCAGACTTGTCTCAAATTTGATCTATTTACTTCATTTATTATTTTTATTATTCATATTATATTATTCTTTTATTTAGTGGTTGCTCTTTTGTAACTTATTTTAAAAAAACAGGTGTAAGTGTCATCATACCGTCGACATCAATAGGATAGTTAATTTAGTTTAATTTAGATCCAACATATGGCTTACTTTAAAGAGAATTGAGCTTTAAGCCCCTCACTGCGCGGCTAACATTTGCAACTTGAGCAGCAAACGTTTGCTTTTGCTGTTGAAGGAAGCAAAATGCTTGTTCATGTCAGGGTTTATTTAACATTTGCCAAATGTGGTACTGTTAAAATACATTGTCCACACCCAAGTTGAGAGATGTATTTAATTCTGGTGATGCCAAGGAAGTGTTGTCCAAAAAAGGTAGGTATTTATTTGGGGGTTTTAAAGGTTATATTCTTAGGTAATATTGTGACACTGTTAATAAATATATATCTATTTATCTATCTATCTATATATATATTAATTCGGGGATGTCTCATTTGTTCCTATGATGTCTAAAAAAGGTGGTCTTAAAAAGGTAGGCATTTTTTGGGGGGGTGGTCTTAAAAAGGTAGGCATTTTTTTTGGGGTGGTCTTAAAAAGGTAGGCATTTTATGGGTAGTCTTAAAAAGGCAAAATCTAATGTTATATTGTGATACAATTAAAATAGATTTTTTTCCAAGTTCAAGGATGCCTTTCATTTGTTCCTGTGATGTCTAGAAAGGGTGGTCCTGGAAAGTAGGCATTTTATGGGTGGTCTTAAGAAGGTAACAAATGCAAGAAGGGGTGTGTGTGTGGGGGGGGGGGGGTGCGTGTGTGTGTGGGTGTTTGTCTTTGCACTATTGTGAGGACCAGTATCTGACAGCACAATCATAGCGTGGGGAGCCAAAACCTGGTCCCCACGAATTTAACCATTGATTTAGTCATAAAATGACCTAAGAAGTGTCCTGTCAAATTTTCAAAGGTAGCCCCAAGATGCACAAAAACCAACATTTTTGTGTATAACTGTGTTTGCTCTATGCTGCTCCTAGTGGCCGAAAATGGTACTGCACCCACACACAAAACACACGCTTACACACACAAAAAAATCAGTTCTTAATACAATGCGGGGACACCTTGCGCAAGATGGCTACAGCACACACAATAATTTAGGTTTTCATGCATTGTGGGTTCACCTTGAGCAAAATGGCTGCAACAGGAAGCGATCTACCTAACTCAAGATGGCAAAGTCATGGTTGAAGATGTGATTGAAATGTGAACCTTGAGCTCATCTAGATGATGGTCTAAGAGCTGTCAACATGGAGTACAATGCTACCAACAAAGTAAAAGGAGCCTTACGAAACATGTTCCTGCTGAAAGTGATAAACTGCACAATGTGATTAGTATGTCAAATCAAGTCAAATTCATTTGTATAGCCCTTAAGCTCACAAAGTCTCAAAGGGCTTCACATGCCCACAATCCACATCCCCTGATCTTAACCCCCTGGAGGGCAAGGAATAACTCAAAAGAAGTATGCAGGTACCAAAGGATGTTGGTTTTTTAAAAAAGATTACATTGACATTTACATACAATATTCACTACATGGTAATGAAAGCTGAAGAACAAGCTTATGCCTACCCCACCATACAAAATAGTACAGCAGGGGCATCCAAACCTTTTGCATCAAGAAACTCATGTTAACACAAAAAACAGAAATACTATGCAGTAGAAATAAATATGAAAATAAGAATCATCCCTACAGTACAGCTG
The DNA here is from genome assembly GCF_059441095.1 of Idiotropiscis lumnitzeri. Lineage (NCBI taxonomy): Eukaryota > Metazoa > Chordata > Actinopteri > Syngnathiformes > Syngnathidae > Idiotropiscis > Idiotropiscis lumnitzeri. The sequence continues at coordinate 1,507,727 of NW_028283586.1, read as the reverse complement.
TCTTCAATCTGAATTCATTCACTGTGGTGTTTGTAAATGCGTTTGTGATGTGTCTTTGCTTGTGTGAAGCACATTGTGCCTTGCGAATGAAATGTGCTTCATAAATTAAGCTGCCTTTCCTTACCGCTTGTTCTGGACTCCATAGAAAAATAAGTTTTTAATGTCAATGTTACATTACTGGGTAGATAAAAAAAATCCAATAAAATGGAAAATTTCAGTCAATAATGTTTGTGGTTTAAACTATTAATCCATCCATTCATCCATTTTCTACCACTTATCCTGGGATGGTTCATGGTGGCAACATCTTTAACGGGGAAGCCCAGACTTCCCTCTTCCCAGCTACTTCTTCAAACTCTTTCGGGGGATTCAAAGGTGTTAGCAGAGAAATTCCTCGGGCCCCCTGCCAGTGAGACAAGTACGGGATGCCTCACCAAGGAGGCGTCCCGGAGAAATCCTAAACAACTGCCCGAGGCTCCTCATCTGGCGCCTCTCAAGTTAGAGGAGGAGCAGATCGTCTCTGAGTCCCTCCTGGATGACCAAGCTTCTCACCCTATCTAAAAGGGATATGTGGAGGAAACTTATTTTGGCCGCTTATATCCAGGATCACATTCTTTCGATCACGACCCACATCTGGTGACCATAGCTGAGGGTAAGATTATAGATCGACCGGTCTATCGACAAGGACCAGAATTCCTGGAAGCATTTTGTTTGAGTTCGGCAAACTTCTCCCAAGCCTGAATTTTTGCTACGGCGACTGCCACAGGTGCATTTCGCTTGGCCAGCTGGTACCCGTCAGCTGTCTACAGACACCCACAGGATACACTCAGAAAGACACCTTCTCCAGCTTGTCGGCATCCCGCTCCACTGAGGTCCAACAGCGGGTTTGGGAATTGCTGAAATGACATCTACCACGACCACAGCTCAGATTGGATGCTTCAACAATTGACCCATGAATCATGGTCCACTCTGACTCAATGTCCCCCGATTCCTCCAGGACATGTTCAAAGTTCTGCTGTAGGTGGGAGTTGAAGCTCTTTCTGACAGGGGATTCTGTCAGAAGTTCCCAGCAAACCCTCACAATAGATTCGGGTTTGCCAGGTTGGACTGACGTCTCCCACAATCGTCAACGCACCACCAGGTGTTGATCAGTTGAAAGATCCGTCCCTCTCTTCACCCGAGTGTCCAAAACATGCAGTCGCAAATACGATAACCACAAAATTGATCATTGAACATGACATGACAATCACAGAAGTCCAATGATTAAAAATTTTGTGGATCAGCACAAACAACATTCAGGACCCGCCCCCGAACTGAAGGCGGAGGGAGGCTTCACTCTCGTCCACTGGGATGAACGCCAATTTACAAGCACCAACCCAGGGGGAATAAGCCCACACCTGCCCTGGAAATATCACATTGGGGAACTCCAGAGTGGAACAGAGTCCAAAACCCCTTGAGAGGACTGATACCAGAGCACACACTGTGTCTGGAGCCGAGTCCGACTCTGTCTGATTCTCAAATAGTGGGGGGGCGCGGTGCGATGCTGAGGGGGGGCGTGTGGGACCCTGGGGGACATGTTTTTTTGCATGGTTTTGGGACAGAAAAAGGCGATCTCAGACAACGCCAGTTTGAGCTCGTCAAAGCTGTTTGTGCCCCTAGTTCACGCAGTACTGGTTTTAAAAAAGTGTCGCCCTGTCACGCAGTACTGATTAAAAAAAAAAGGGTCGCGCTGTCACGCAGCACTGATTAAAAAAAAAGTGAAGTGATTTCTTTCGCCGCTCCTTAAATGCCCCGCGCCAAGCTATCTTGCGCCGCAGCACAACGGACTTCATTGGAACTATATGTAAGTCCGCGCACAGCAGCAGCAACAAGCAACGTGATGGCAAATAAACAACACTGCAAACAAGTAGCGTTCTAAATGAGGAGCCAAGCAAGGAGGCGCTAAGCGCGCTAATCGCTAAAATGAAGTGCTTCGATGGACGCTCGACTTTTAACAGAAGTCTGACTCGAACCGCGTTTGGGCGGAGAGCCAGCAGCTATGAACAGAAATGTTGCATTGCAACCATTAGTTATCGAAACAAAATAAGACGACGTCTACGTGAGCAATTTAGTAGATGCTCTCAGGCTGGACCACGGAAGTGGCTGACGTCATCACGACAAAGAGGTTCGACGTCAAACGTATTGTAAACAAAAAAAAACGTATATTATTAAAACTGTTGCTTTATGAAGAATTTTTGTTTAAAATCCCCCTTGCTCTTTTTGTCTTTTCTATATTATGTACGTATTAATAACTGTTTGATTTCTTAAAGTTAAAAAACAAAAACGTATAGTAAATATTTATCATCTCATCAATATTAGCACCACAGAGTACTGAGTTTCGAGATCCTCACAATAGTCGTTCTCAAAATGATATATTTTTTTTTATCAATTTAGCTTTGTCAAGGTAAGATATTTTATTGACAATCTAACATTAAAATGCAAAGAACATGTACATTAGTACGAAATGTAAAAAAAATTGTGGTGGGGGGGGGGTGCGAATTGTTTTCTTCTTGGTAGGGGGGGCATGACAGGAAATAATTGAGAACCACTGGTCTAGTCACACACCAGCTCGGGTTCATTCCCTACCAGAGAAATGACATTCCATGTCCCCAGAGCTAGGCGCTTTATGTTGCAGGGGATTGGACTGCCTTTGACTGCCTCCTAGCTCAAAGGAAACCCAAATTCTTTGGTCCCGCCCACTGGTAGTGAGCCGAAGCCCTTGTATTAAATAAATAAATAAAATTAAAAAATTAATAAATTTAAAAAACTGACCGATCCACTGCTTGGGTTAGTTTGACCCACCTTGAGATCCGTTCCCACTCAGTGACAGTGTTTACAAGCCACTGCCACCAGGCCAGTGAACCCGACGTCCAGGCAGTGACAAAAAACATGATCAAATTACATTGCTCATCATAAGGTGTTTGTGAGATGCTCTTTGTATGTTTCCTCAATTAAGACCCGTTTTCCATTGGTGTATTTGAAAAAAGTGGTGAACCTGTTAAATTCACTACAAAACGTTAAGATGAAAGTAATGTTTGAAGGAATATTATTTTTCTATCGACATGCCGGCGGGCGGGCACAGATAGAGAGTGATAAAGCAGCACCACCCGTGCGGGGCGTGCTGACGAAAAAGCAAGCGCTCCTCCTCTCGTCGCGTCCTTATTAAGTCAAGTCAAGTCAATTTTATTTGTATAGCCCTTAATCACAGACAGTCTCAAAGGGCTTTACATAGCCACAATCGACATCCCCAATCTTAACCCCCAGGAGGGCAAGGAAAAACTCACAAAACCTCATTAGGGGAAAAGTGAGAAACCTTGAGAAGGGACCAAAGATGGGGGAATCCCCCTTCCAGGAGGACCAGGCTGCAATGGATGCCAACTGGGCAATATTTGACACATACAATGATGCTATGCAATAATAGATGAGATAATATAAGAGTCAATTGAATGAAGTGCTGCAGGAAGATGACTTCAGTGGAGTGGGTCCTCATCCAGGGCCGTAATATCCATGGCAGCATATCCGAAGATGAGCCTTCGATCTTGTACCAGTCAGTTGGTGTAAATTCAGTACAGCCACTTCCAAGTGAATCGCCATCACCTAATTCGGGGAATTGGGAACAGAAAAGAAAGAACAGAAATAGCAAACAGGCCAACAAGTAGTTCAATGAAGTGCTGAAATATAAGGAAATCAGAAAAGGCGCTGCATGAAGACGACTTCGGCAGAGCAGGTCCCTTCCCGGTTCGTCAGTGCCGTAATCTTCAAAGCATGTCCCCATCACCTAATTCCCAAGCAGGGGAAGGAGGGGGCAGAAAAGAGAAGAACCGGCAGTAAACAGGCCAACAAATAATTAAATTAGATGCTAAAGTATATAAATAAATTGATCAAATGTCGCGCTGCAGGAAGACGACATCACTGGAACAGGTGCATGCCCAGTTGGTCAATGCCTTAAACTTCCTAGTGGGTCACCGTCACCTAATCCCCCAGCCGGGGGAAAAGGGGGCACAAAAGAAAACAAAAGAAAAAAAAAGCGGCAGTAAACAGGCCAACAAATATTTCAGCTAAATGCACAAGAGCATAAATGAGTCTTTAATAGTGTTTTGAACATTTCTACTGAAGTGGCGCCTCTAATATCTGAGGGTAGTGCATTCCAAAGCATTGGTGCCCGAATAGAGAACGCTCTAGGACCTGCGGACTTCTTTTTGGCTCGCGGGATCACTAAAAGACCAGCATTTTGTGAGCGAAGGTTTCGGGACGGAACATATGGTACCACGAGGTCAACGAGATAAGGTGCTAAGCCGTGCAATATTTTAAAAGTAAGTAGCAGAACTTTAAAATCACATCTCAAGTGGACCGGAAGCCAATGCAAATTGGCTAATATGATCAAATTTTCTCGTCTTAGTTAAGAGTCTAGCTGCTGCATTTTGAACTAACTGCAGACTTTTAATACTCGACATGGGGAGACCCGAGAGCAAAGCGTTACAATAGTCGAGGCGAGACGTAACAAACGCATGGATTAAGATTTCCGCGTCACACGTTGATAGAATTGGGCGAATTTTAGCAATGTTACGCAGATGAAAAAAACGCAGTTCGAGTAATATTTTTAATGTGCATTTGAAATGACATAGTTGCGTCAAATATAACACCTGTTGTGCGCGCCTCCCAGCGAACACTGGGAGTCGCGGAGTGGACCCCAAAATTGCAGACACAGCAAGATGCGAGTTTACAAAGGTATTTATTGCTACAAATGGTATATATTTTCCAATCAATATAATCAATACAATCAGGGTGCCGACAACTAGAGAACTAAACGCGCTGGCGGAAAGGTCACGCCAGGAAAAAAGGAACTGACGGCAAAACAGAAATCGCTTGCAAAAGGCAAGGAACATAGAACTTAAATTGCTTACCGCTGAAGGGCAAGAGGGAGCCAAACGAACAAACGAGAAAACAAAGGAGAGTAGCCTTAGCTGGATATAAACGAGGGAACAAAAAGCGTCTACTGCAAATGCAGAGCGAGAACAAGGAGCGAGAACAAGGAGCGAGAACAAGGAGCGAGAACAAGGAGCGAGATCGAGAGGTACGAGATCGAGACGTGGGATCATGAGTCGTGAGCGATGAGCAATATTCCGACGCTGAGGAGTCCGTTCCCTTGGCTTAAGTAGCGTAGTAATCATGGTGTTGATCAGAGCCTGGTGCGCAACCGGTGGGCACGTCTGTTCCGCAAGGGCGGCACGGATCGAGGAGGTAAGGCTGGAGGGAAACGCCCATTCAGCTGGGAAAACAATAACAACAAGACAAGGCATGACAGGACGGATCATGACAACACCGAGTGTATATATAAGGGAAAAAACACATGAAAAAGGCTCAATAGTGAGCCACGCTGCTGTAAACAGGCAGCCACTCGCGCGGCGCCGGAACCGGAAAAGAAAAAAAATTAGAATACACATTACTGTGGCTGGATTTTCAAGCTTAATGTTGCGGGTAATGGAGTCACCTATCACTAAGGTGCGGGAGCCATGAGACCGAGGTGGAATGGAACTGCTATGTGTCTTAACAGGCTCACCGCGATTAGCAAGCCGTTTTCGGCCAATGCGAACCAGACTAGCAGGTTGGCTACAACCCGTGCTAACAGTCGTGTCCGCCACGTTTACGCTTACCACATTACTCTGCTCTAGCTGGCGGACACGTCCCTCTAGCAGGGAGAGTCTTTCCATGAGAATGGTGCAAGTGTTGCATGTGGTGGTGCACGAAACCATAGTTGCGTTTACTCGCCCGGTGGATAAAAGCGGAGGAAAAGATGTCGCGCCGAAAGTGACGTCCTGTCGCGCCGAGTGTTGCAATATTAGGACAGAAAAAAGACGCTGTTGAATTTGACCTATTCGCAGTTCGAGCAGGTGCTTAACGCTGGAGAATATCACCACTTCGAAGTTCAAACTGCTGTTGAAACGGATGGGTAAGTGTTTTTCGTTTGTTTTTATTCAAAACATGCCTCGAGTGCATTTGTTTATGGTTAGAGATAGTTGTGTGGAAAACACTATACAAAGTAGCACCATGGATGTGGGCCTACAACACTGGCCTAGCAAACATGTGCTCCTACATCGACATAATTGACGAGCTCCAGTTAAGCATTGAATAATTATAAAACGTCATGGTGCTTTTACTCATTTAAAGAACTAAACCGACGCGTATTGTCATCCGGTGGTCAGGTTTGCATTGAATGTGAGCACGAGGGACGCTAGCTTGTTGCGTTAGCTTTGCGGAGCTAACAGCTTGCACTTTTGTTATAGAACAACAGAATGCAAGTACCATGATAATTTCTGTCATTAATTTTTGTGTAAGACACGATGTTCACTGGTTAATTACATGATTCTTAAAGCAAAGGTTACTGTGAATGCAATTTTGGTAAGATTTTTGTAGTCACACTGCATAAATCTGTCTGTGTCTGTTGTTTAAACTTCAATATAAACTATTATGGTTGAAATCGTTAATTGGGATGGAGGGATTGATATTTTTTTTAATTTATAATTTATTTTTCTTACGCTGATATTGTTAAAACTCCATTTAGCCTATAGTATGAATAATTATCAACACAAAACTGTCTTTTTTCTTTATAGAATAAACAATGCCTTCCCTGAGATGCAGGAAGTCCCCAAAGCAGGATACTATTGAACATGCAGTCAAGGGTCTGGACAAGACTGCAGAGTTAGAAGCGAAGTATATAAACTCATTTAAAGGTATGATGTTAACGCTTTTGCTAAGATATATTATTGTTTTCTGATAACCAAGCTGACATCGTTTTTTAAGTGGTTATTTTACATTAAGAGTGTCTTGACCTTTTCTTTTGCCACAATTTGCCACTTTTGTCAGTTTCAAGTTATTTCAGTGAGCGTGAAACCTGATGGTAGGAGTTCTATCTAAATTAAGGCTGTACTTGATGACGCCCTCCGGCATTTTTATACCACAATAGACCGGTTAACAAGTCTGATTTTGATAGTCTAGTGTAAAGCACGTAATACGTCACAGACATCACGTGACGCGATCCAATATGACTGTGTACAGTGGATGTCATTGTTTTGAAACTAAATAAACTTAAAGTTTTTTTTTTTACGTAACCAGGTGCCATTGACATTTGTACTTTCAGTCCTAATACATACTGGCTAATGCAATGCTGGAAAATGATTTTTGGCTGGTCTGTTCCTTTAAAATCATAAAGAAGGGCTCTGCTCTATCCCTCACAAGAAGCAATGTTTCAAACCACCCTACATTAGTATAGTGGCCCAAATGAATACGATGACTCCTTATTTGTGTGCTTAAAAATATTACGAAGCTAACTTGATTTCCCTGTTAACTAGGTCGAGGAGTATTTACCAAGGCCCCTTTCAGGAAAGACGACTTTATTCTTTATTATGGAGTACAGAGGAAAATTGATAGATTCTGATGAATCTCAACGCAGGAAGATGGATGGAAGAGGCACTGTCTTTTTGTTTGACTTCCGCCGGCAAGAAAAAACTTGGAGGTGAGGCTAAGATTGAGATGTTATCTTATTTTTGTTTTTATTTAAAAAAATAAACACATACTCATCCCATAAGTGTTAGGGGAAAAATCATTCTCTAAGCAAAAATGTATAATTACTTTTATTCATGCGTTGAATCTTTACAAATGAAAATATAGACCTGAAGTCTCAAAGACAAGCTGTTAATAGGGTCTGATTCCAATAGTAATTTCTTGTATGATTTGATTTAGAAGATTTAAAAATTGTGGATTTCCTATTTTTATGTTTTGTGTACACAAGATTGTCTCAAAGATTAATTTCTGACATTGATTGAATAATTTTTTTTTTTTTTTTTTTAAATCTATTTTAAGTGTTGATGCAGCTCAAGAAGATGGCAGTCTGGGAAGACTGGTTAATGATGACCACATGCACCCCAACTGTAAAATGAAGAAGATGACAACAGAGGACTGACCACACCTCTGTCTGTTTGCGCTCCGAGACATTGATGTTGGCGAAGAAATAACTTAAGACTATGGACCAGCTGACTGGCCTTGGAGAACACAGGTTTGTAAGATGCATCTTTAAGTACAATAACAGAGCCCACTTGTGGTGTTCTGGTGATGTAGTTTCCAATTAGTTTGGCAATCTAATAAATGTATGTGAGGTTTCTATGGAAGTTGAACATGCTGACTGACTGGGGGAGTTCTCCATTGTCCACTATCTGTAATTCAAATTTGTGGGTCTGAGTCAAAGTTTGGCTCTGCAGGAACAACGAACTGGTCAGGGAGTGACAGTATTACAAAGTTCTGCATTACTCCTTTCTGGGCGGTGGCCCTGTTAGGCCATCATATGCCATATTGCAAATATCCCCATTGTGGGACTAATAAAGGACATCTTTATGTTGTGGTTTCCCTACCAGAACCAGCACCAACCCTTTATATTCATGATATAAAACACTGTTTCAATTTGATATTTAGCCTTTCTATACTGTCAAAATAGAAGACCCCAGGCTTTCCTGCGCTCCCTTGCCCAATTGGTGGTGTTCAGGAGACAACCTGGGACTGAAATATCAGTCACAACCAGTGTTGTTTTCGTCACTGATGACTATGACGAAAATACTTCGTTAACGCCCCTTTTTTAATGACGATGACAAGCTAAACGAGGTTCTTTTATGACGAAAACATGACGTGATGTACATGAATTTTTTTCGTTGACGAGACAAAATTGTTAGCATGTGGTTCATAAATTATTTTATGTTGCTTTTAGTGAAATAAAGCCACAACAGTTGCCCAACAAAATGTTTTGCTTCTCGGCTTATTTTGGAGCAGTGAGCATTGATTCCACTGTTGCCACTTTTTTCTGTTTGTAATGAAGAATCCTTAGTAGTCCATCCAAAAGTCTTTGTTATTGGGTGGAAACCTTGAATGCCTTGTTTTAACTCAAATGGACTTAAACCCATCCATCCATCCATCCATCCGTTATCTGTACCGCTTCTCCTCACTAGGGTCGCGGGGGGTGTTGGAGCCTATCCCAGCTGTCTTCGGCAGTAGGCGAGGTACACCCTGAATTGGTGTCCAGCCAATCGCAGGGCATACATAGATGAACAACCATCCACGCTCACACTCATGCCTAGGGGCAATTAGAGTGTCCAAGCAACTTGCCATGCATGTTTTAAGAATATGGGAAGAAACCGTATTACCCAGAGGAAACCCACGCAGACACAGGGAGAACATGCAAACTCCACTCAGGAAGGCCGGAGCCAGAATCGTACCTACGACCTCAATATTGTGAGGCCATCATGCTAACCAGTTGGGCCACCGTGCCGCTTGGACTAAAACCTTTGTGAATAAATTGACGAAAACTAGGGTAAAACTTTTTTTGCGTTTCCGTCGACTAAAACTGGACTAAAACCCTTTTTTTAGTTTTCGTTGACTAAAACTGGACTAAAACTATAACGAATTGGGATGACTAAATGTGATGTAAACAAATCAGCACTTTGTCCAAATGACTTGGACAAAATCTAAAATGCCTGCCAAAAACAACACTGGTCACAACACGTGTCTACAGAAGATTAATTGGCATGGGCGAAATTAATTAGTTTTATTTCATTCATGAGCTTATGTTTTGTTTTGGGTGGCTAAGGCTTAAAATGTGTAAAAATCTAATCCAACCTCAAATATAATTAATTCAATAAATTTATGATGCTACTAAAACATCAAAGCAGCCTCCTCCAGGCTTTACAGACTCAGAAATGGAGGTATGCGTATCGTGTGCTCATCCTGTCGTGTCTTGAGATGTTAAAATTGCAGTTAGATAGACGTGTGCTGATTAGACAAGACTTCTAATATATCTGGTGTCACAGGATATTTGTCAGTGAATGTGTATGTCTGGTTTGAGGCTCACTCAGCTTTTTCTTGTGTTGTGGGGTCCAGTTGAGTTGAATTGCGAGTAGGTATGTTGGCCATCTGACACCCAACTGTCAGGTTTGTGTTTGTGGGGACCCCGTAGAGCCATTTTTATTGTTGACATAAATCATAGCTAATCATCTTTTCCTTCATTATCATATGAAATACAGTTAGGAGTTGTATGTGCCTTTACTATGTTATAATCTTAGAACCTACCAGCCACTACAGCTGTCCGACAAGAAGACTTTTGGCTGTCCTGTGCTCCATTGCGTCCCTGGTGGCATTCAAAAGACAACCTGTGACTGAAATATCAGTCACAACATATCTCTACTGAAGATTAATTGTCATGCGCTAAAGTAATTGCTTTTGTTTCATTCGTGAACTTGTTAGTTTTTGTTTTGGGTGGCCAAAGCCTAAAAATGTGTAAAATTCTGATCCATTTTCTTTTTTTAATTCATTAAATTAATATTCAACTTGTTCATTAGGATGGAGGACAATCGACAATGACTGAATCGGCTGAGGTTGATGCCACCAGAACATCGAAGCAGCCTTCTCAAGGTTTGACAGACTCTGAAAAGGAGGTATGCGTATCATGTGGTCATCCTGTCGTGTCTTGAGATGTTAAAATTACAGTTAGATAGACCTGTGCTGGTTGGACAAGTTTTCTAATATATCTGGACATAAATCGTAGCTAATAATATTTTCCCTCATCATCATATGATATACAGTTATGCGTAGTATATGTCTTTACTATGTTACAATCTAAGAACCTACCAGCCACCACAGTTCTCTCATTGGGAGATTTAAGCTTTCGTCAGGCTGTCGACTGCTGCATTGCCCTCTTATTGGCTTTAAGTACACAACCTGTAACTGAATTATCTGTCAGAACAGAACCTATGTGTCCACAGCAGGTGATTTGGCATGTGGATTCTAAGTGAATTCTTCAGATTTTTAGAAAATAGGTAAAATTGTGATCAAAAGTTTAAATTGTCTAAAATTCTGGTATAGTTTGCAATAGTATATCTATTAAATCATTTCAAAACTTCTTAACAAGGATGGAGAACATTGGCTGTGACCGAATTGGTTGAGGTTTAGATTACCAGGACCATTGAGCAGCCTCCTCGGGATCTACAAATTTAGGAATGAAGATATGCATCCCATGTTACAATCCTGTTATGGCCCGAGGTTTTGAAGTTGCAGTTTCATATTGGGCTGGGCGATATGGCTGATAAGTACATAGCGATATAAGTATTTCATATGGGTCCATCGATACACATTGAATTCTTTTTTTATATTATTTTATTTATTTATTATTTTTTTTATTTTCCAATATTTTCACTGCCCTGTAAAAAAACATTTAATGTAGTTTTCCTCCCGGGAGCTTTTTGTTACGGTCAATTAAGTGTTTTTGTTAAATATAGCTGCGTAGAATAATTATATGCATTATTATCGTACCACAATGTTTTGGTTTTGCAAATAATTTCCTAAAATCATTCTAATTTTGTTATTACATTATTTTGTCATATCATTCATCAATATTTTAGTTTGTTTTTTTTCCAAATAGAATTAAGACCTTTTTCTGTGCAGATTCCTCTGGGAATTAAGTATTTAATGGGTTCTCAATTTTCTCTAGGACTCTGATGTAACCCAGTCTCCTCCCTTGGACAAAAAATATGGGCTGAATCTTCCTTGGAATAACGACACAGATTCTGACGAATCATTGTCAAATCCTGCCCCTGAACTTTGCGCCTCAGACCCAGACCATATTACTATCCCAAGGCTCAGGACGACCAAAAGTATACAGGTAAACAACCCATATAGATTTCAGGGAATCTTACAAGCAAATTGCATATATTTTATTGGTCTCCTGCCTTCTATCCTTTATATTTCGCTGTTGTTGTTGTTTTTTAGATTAAAAAAACAGGCTGACTTTGGAATGGATAAGCATTATTACTCCAACTCAGATGACAGTGGAGATGAATATATTCCGGATACAAGTGAGGCCTCTGATTCAGACGGAAGTGAATCTTTGGAAATTGTGGACCCTCTCTTGAAGTCTAAGAATGCCTTCAAAGATTTTTCTCCCTCACCACGAATCTCAAAAGCCACCTCAACGCAGGTTGTTAATCGAGGGCGTTCACCCGTTCGGAGGAGTAGCAGCACTGGTGTGATTCTTGAATTCTATGGCTCTTCAAATATTTGTGCAGTTTAACACAAATCATCCAAAATAGAATTCAAGCACATCTGTGACAGAAATTCAAATTCAGAAGTCAAAGAGAGAGAACCAAAAAAATCTAATGCTGCGCTTCTTCCGAAGACATATACTGTAAGCATTAAATGTATGTTAGGACAATCTTGAAAAAAGTATTAGACCACCCTTTACTTTTATTTCTTGTTAATTTTATTAACCAAAATATAATGTCCATTTTTATTACAGATTAATGAATACAAAATTTAAAAAAAGGGGGGGGGGGAAACTGTTTGAGACAGTACATTGTCAAAGACAATACCCACCCAAACTCCCACCTGTTTGACCTGATGCCCTCTGGCAGGCGCTACAGATGCATCAAATCGAGGACCAATAGACTGAGAAACAGTTTCTTTCCGAGAGCCATCTCTATTCTGAACTCTCACACACACACGAGACCACCCTTACCTTGCAGAACAGCATCGTGATGTGTTTTTATATACCCTTCAGTATTATTTTCCATTGCACTCTCTTATTTATCTAATTTATATATTTGTCTGTATTATTGTTGTATTGCACTGGAGAGGGGAGCTCTCTAATCTCGTTGCACTCTTGAGTACAATGACAATAAAGGGATTTCTAATTCTAATTCTACAATGCCATCGCTATTGATGCAACTTAAGTGATTTTTGTTACTATAGTAAATAAAAAGGACAATGGCTAGATTCTCGTTATTTTCTCGAATTAAAACTCTAATCAGCTACTTTTTAATCGTTACATTTGTATAAACAAATGTTATGCAACTATATATGTGTTAACTTATACAAGAAATGACGGAAAAGCAAGGGTGGTTTAGTATTTTTTTATCGTATATAGTCTGTATAATATCTTGAACCTATGCTGATGCTGTTTAATACTGATTTAAATAATAATAATAATGTCATCTGTTGGTTTGACATGAACAAAACCTTTCAAGCACTTTTTAAAATTCTAAATACTACCTCTTGTCAGTAAGTTGGTTCACAGTACTGCCTTGGAGTGAAAGTGTGTAGTGCTGAGACAGTCGGTATGTGCTGAGTCGTCTGACGTTTGTGTGACTAGTACCCAGGAAGGTAGCGAAACCAGGCAGTGTGTATGTAGTACCCAGGAAGGCAGAGAAACCAAGCAATGTGTATGTGGTACCCACGAAGGCAGAGAAACCAAGCAGTGTGTATGTGGTACCCGGGAAGGTAGCAAAACCAGGGAGTGTGCATAGATGCAGACCCCAAAAGTGATTAAAACCAAATAAAGTCCCCAGAAGATCGTCTGTAGTCAGGTGAAGGACCCTGTACTTTGTTTAATTGGTAATTTGAAGTGGTTTTTGTGTTTAACTAAATTCCTGGACACTGCCTGATTTTATTTTTTCCAGAGCTGTACAACCACCAGAAAGGGTGGTTCCCACAATGTGAGTTTTGCTCAGGTGGCCCAACAATGTCACAAAAGCAAGTAGGGGTGTGTGTGTGTGTTCATTTTCCCTTATAGTATTGCAGTGCCAACTTTGTGGTCATGCCTTGGGCTGCCGACTTCGCTGCATTGTCAGCGAGGCAGTTTCCAATTATAATTGGGTCATTTTTATTAAGTAAGTTTTGCTTTTTCAAATAATTATTTAGACACGTTTTATGCACAACTTTAATTTTTCTGTTGTGGTTTTAAAGCCCTTGTTTGCCCAATGTCGACAGAACACATGAACATTTATTTTGACCGTCAGTTCACATTGTAACCATACAACCCATACAAGATGGGAAACCCCAAATTTTGACTAGCTCACACCCGCCTACGCTCTTCCTGCTTTTTCTCACAATTTCTCTCTTACAAATTATCTGTTTTGTGACCTTGGTTCTCAAACGCTTCTACTCCTCATCAGTCCGGAATGTGCACCTCATTTCTTTCTTATCAGTCTGGAATGTGCACCTGGTTTTTGTGTCTTACACGCCTGAATCTGTGCAAAACATCATGCTGCTTGTCCTGAACATACACAACCTAGTATCCCTTGAAACGAAATTTCTATTTGCAATCCCCAAAACAAAAAATGTTCCTCCAGTCGGGAGAAAAATGTCCTAAAAAAAAATGTCTCTCCAGTCGGGAAAAAAAAGGTGTCCATAAGGTCAAGTCGCGGTTTGGTGATAATTTGGAGCGGCTTCCACAGTCGTGTGGCGCCTTCTACTGGTGCGGGAAAAAGTGACGCTGGGCTGAAACGCACCGCACCTTATCAGTGTAATGTGTCCCTGTGACAATTAGGTCGCCGTGCAATGTGAATGTGGTGGACAAGAATGTCATTTTTTGATTCCTTAAGCAGCAGTGAAGACTGCTTGAACACACTCTGACGTGGCTCTCACCACGGGATCCAATTATTGTGACTAATATGCAAATGGATTCACTTTCCTGTGTTCCTGCAGCAACACAAGTCCATGAAGCCATTTTTTGCAGTCACTGTTTGCTCAATGCTCATAGTAATTTGGTAGTGCGTTAAGATGCTCCTTTTTGGTCTCATGTTCCCTTGAACATTATGTTTACTACACACTAGACATGACCTACAAAAATTTTAAAAAGGTTTGTTGTCCTAGCTGTACTTTGGATATCAATCCCCCCTGTTGAGACATGGGAATTTCCATGACTCAATTTAGCGGTTAAATATCAAGTTGGTAGTGCTAACACATCATAATCAATGAGTTAATGCTTGACAAGTTCAAAAAGCTTTGTCAGCCTCAAGTGTTCAAACAATTTTTCTCTTCCGCAAATGTCATTGGCTGGTCATAAATGATGTCCAGCAATGGCCGTGTGATTTCTGAGTAATTTGCAATTCATGCCGACAATAATTACACCTCTATAAAAACATCATTTACTTCTCTGTTATTGGTTTTAAGGCTCTGGTAATGTTTTTTCTTTTTGCTTATCACTGATAATGCGCGCTTTTAAAGTTTTGACGTTTGTTTGAATTCGCCCTTGCTTATTGACTCTGAAATTAAGGTCCAATTGTGTCAGTGCATCACGGCCTAATAAGTAAAACGCACGTTGATGTAGAACTGCTTCTACACTTACTTTTTTTATCTTTGTTTTTTACATCACGTGATCCTCAGTTGCTATCACGACTGGTCCTGAAAAAGTAATGTTTATAACAGGACTTTCTGGTTCTTTATTTTTCTCTCTCTTTCTGCTCAACACGTTCATACTTTTGTGCATAATTTAGGATTTTCTCCTCCATTTGACAAGTCAGCCAATTTAAATTGTGTTATTTTATTTGAAAAGCCTGTAATTTCTTTTCTCTTCACCTAATCACAAATTTCTTATCATAAAAGTAAACATGTTAATTCTATTTCATTTCCTATATTTCTAACTCTGTGACTCATTTTACTTCAACCAGTTCTACCTCAAAGTGAATAGGTACACATTAATGTTATTTGTAGTCTCTAATTTCTTTTCTATTTTAATGAAAATTCTAGCCCTTCTAGCCAAATTTTTCCCTGTGTCATTTCTATCTCTGCATTTGATTCCATTTCTGGTCTATCTTAATACAAACATAATCAACTGAAATATGAAATATAAAATATTTCTTCAATTCACCAAAAAGCAGAATCTAATTCCTATCCTCATTCATTTCTTCAAATGACACCTTCTTTAATCACTAAACTCTCTCTCTGACTTCCTTCTCCTCACTTGGGACCTGCTGTTTCTTCAACACACTCATGATTTTCGACCACACCTCCTCTTTGCCTCCTGTCAAAGTTTTCTCTTTTCCTGATTTCCGAATTCACTGTAGCCTTGCCAAAACTACTCAAAACTATCAATGTGTTGAATCAAAAATGACAAAATCAGGAAACACCTATGCTCTTGCAAAGGTTTCTCATGCTCACTTTCAAAAGCTTCATTCAATTAAGTTTTCATAACACCTACTTCTCCCTTTCTGAAGGAGACAAAAGTATACAATTAAGTAAAAACCATCATCAAAATGATATACCTTGTCAGTTGGATCATGTAATAATAATAATAATGATAATATTCCCTTTATTAGTCCCACAATGGGGAAATTCGAGATTCGAACCCAGGCCTCCTGGGGAGACTGGGTCCTGAACGCGGCGCCTTAGACCACTCGGCCATCCTGGTAAGTAAGTATAAATTGTGTCATCACTAATCTTTTTCTGTAAATTAATCACATCCCCACAACTTGGGCTCATTGTTCTGTAAAAATAAAACTAAGTTCAATTTATGCAACCAACTCAGTGTCCTTCTGGGTACTTCAACCACACAGGTTCGAATTCTGTTACTTTCTACAGTTTTACACTTGAAAATCTGACTATGGCACCTTTCTCACTTGCCCTATCATTTGGAATTGATTTATTATAAGCAATCCTTCATGCACCAGTGTCACATAAAAAAGGGTAATCGGTGACCTATTACGAATACAGTTATTTCAGCTCAGTTATTTCATCAAAGGCCAATATCTCTTGTAAATTTAGGAGGACCTCTACATCTAGAAACTCTCATGGCAATCTCTTGCTATATGGCCTTCTTTACCACGACGCCAACAGCTTAATGTTTTTCGCCTGTGTGCTCCTCTTCTTCCTCCTCTCTGTCGTCTGTTCTCTCTCTTGAATCTGCATGTAAAGCATTCTTCAACTGCTGTTGAAATGGCCCATTTACATTACCATTTTCTTGTAGCCCGCTGTGATTTTTAAACACAGCTGCCATTCTGACTTTGTATTGCTCAAAAGTGTCATAATTTTGTTTCGCTCTTCCCATTTTTCTTTTATCTTTTTTGGGGTCTTTGTCTTTCCATATCTTCACTCATCTTTCTAAACCAGCCTAGGCGTCTGGGTTCAATCTTTTCATAAAACGCACATTAGGCTATTTTTCTATCTCTTTTCTTTGAGCCTATCCCATCGTAAAAGTTATTTTATTTTATTTTCAAATTGGAATATGTCTTTTCCCCTTTATTGATTTCTTTTTGTAAATTTTTTAATTATTTTCCTCAATAAAATCTCATCACTCATCAGTTGCCTTTTGTTGGTTACTAATTATTGATTCCATTTTATCTCTACTTCATCATTCCTTTTAGCACAATTCTAACCACTTTTATCACTCTTTCTGACATTTAGACAGACAGACAGACAAACGTACACACGGGCCCCCAAAACGACACACACAGTTCTCAACACTGAACAATTACAAACAAGAAGAACATTTTAGTAATA
The DNA here is from genome assembly GCF_059441095.1 of Idiotropiscis lumnitzeri. Taxonomy (NCBI): domain Eukaryota; kingdom Metazoa; phylum Chordata; class Actinopteri; order Syngnathiformes; family Syngnathidae; genus Idiotropiscis; species Idiotropiscis lumnitzeri. The sequence goes on along the minus strand of NW_028283586.1, from coordinate 1,490,381 downwards.
ACAGCAACACAATCTATTCTTGTCTTTGGCCAATATTAAGTCCTTCAATTCAACTACTATCTCTCTATTGACCTTTTATTCATGCCAATGGATCCTATATCCACTATTTATTCAATTGAATATCTCCTAAATTTATATATGCGTAAATTTCTCTATCTCTTTAGAGTTCTTCTTTGTCTTGTCTATGGTTATTAATTTTGGCGGTACTATTAGTACTTTTGTGAGTGTTTAACTAACCTCCGAATTAATATAAAATTAATTTAATTTTCCATTTAACCTAAATCTTTAATTTATTTTATTAAGATCCTGTTTTTTTGGGGGTTTTTATTCTTCACATGCGTCCAATCCTTACACTGCAGCATATTTCTGGGTTTCATTTTACTACCTAATCTCCCCATTTTACAAATTTTGGTCGAGTTTGTCAACACCTAGGATGTTCTAAAAACTGGTTTCTCATCAGTAGGACAGCAACTCAAATTTCCTGTTGTGGTAATTCTCACTTCAACCTTTTCAGGTGGAGAATTCTTGCCTTTTGCTTCCACAGCAGTCTGCTGTTTATAACCCTACTGCATTACATGGGATAAAATACCAAATGGTATTTGTAATCCCCAATCACACCATTCACTCACTTTGCATACAGTTTTTCACAAACATTCACAAGCAAAATGTACATTGCACTTCCACTGATGTTGCGTTTTCTTTCCCTTTCTTATCTTCAGCTTTCTTTTTTCCATCAACGCACTTCTCACTGCTTCGAAATTCGCCGGATCTTTCAGGCGTGGCTAAAAGTCATATTTTTTCACCCACTTCTCCAAAAATTGGCAACAATCCGGGTCATACCCGTTCATAAACTTCACATCTGAATCTGCTTTCAACTCTTTGGCCACGTTTCGACCCATTTTCCATTGTTGTCTGAAGTCCGCTATCTTTACTCCCACACAACCAATCTTCCACACTCAACCTCAGCCTTTCTTTTCTTTTCCCTCACACACACGCATAGCTGCGCAGCGCCATTCACGCACACACGTACACACACAGATCTCAGTCAAACGAGTTACCAAATAAATTCAAAATAAAAATAATAAAAACCACAGAAAATAATGCCTTATGATTCCCTAAATTGAATGTGAAATTGTGAGTAGACCTTCTCGAGGCTGCCGACCACTTCCATTGTCGACATCGAGGAACACTTAATAGACACTACCGTGTTATCGGTTTGAACGAATTACGACCTAATTTCTTTTTTTTTTCATAACTCCCTAAATAACACGATCTGGTTTAGACGTACTGCAAGACGTTCTTTTACACTACCGCGTTATCCGTAATGATGAGTTGAGATGTTTAACCCTGTTTCTAAACGAGTTACGGCCTAATACTATTTGTAACTCCTTGAATAACGCGATTCGGTTTCGAGACGGACCGCAGAACCGTTAATTGACACTACTGTGCTATCCGTAGGGGAGATCCAGCCTCCTGAGAAGTCCAGCTTCCCTTCAGCTCAATGAGTTATGGCCTAATTCGCTATTTCTATAACTCCTTGGACTAGCACGATCCAGTTTCTTCAACCGAACTACTGCAAAACGGTGGAGACCCGATCTCCGCGCGCGCTGTCTCACTCACCTCTTTCACTCCCCTTCCAATTGTTTTAACATTTTAAAATGTTAAAATGGTGGTACAAAATAACTTGAAAAACAAAACCTGGTTTCCTCCGGATCAGCCTTGTACGATTGGGAACCGACATCCGGGCAGACGGTCGCAACAGGAGCTCGGAGGCCCGCTTTCTCAAATGGTGAAGCGCTGACGTCAGATTCGGTGGCCCCCAAAATATCCAGCGACGAGTGTCGGTCCGGGTGTGGCTCCCGGGATCGGCACCAAATAAATATCAGGTTTAAAAATGCCCTGACGCCTTTTTTAGACTGAAATAACTTATTAAATATGACTGAAAGCCAAAATAAACCAGGCAAAGTTTTCGTTTTGTGCCGTTCAGAATGGGCGAGGGAGCCAGGAGGCGAAACGGGCGTCTTGCCAGTTCAATCCCGCACACCCTCTGACTCTCACCCTCCGTTCTGCCTTTTTATTGAAACTAACTCATCAATAACTAATCACCAGAAGACAGAAAAGCATCAACAACTAATCACCAGGAGACAGAAAACGTCAATAACTCACGGTATAAAGGTCAGTTTAACTAAAGCATCAATGACTAATCACCAGGGACTCCAGCAGGCAGAAAATCATAACTCACGGTGTAAAGGTCAGCTTAACTAAACACATCTTCTGGATACGGTGTCTGTGTGTGTGTGCGTGTGTGTGTGTGTGTGTGTGTTAAAATAACAAGTAAGTGTCTATGTGTGTGTTAAACATTAATGAGTGTATACAAACATGATTATGAATACACGAACTGATTACCTATCCTCAGCCCATCTTACACTTTTATGCATTTTTTAATCCAAGAAGCTCAGCTACTTTTGCGAGAGTCATTGATCAACCAACTGAACATGAGTGGACGGAATGTAAGTATTGCATTACGAACAATGGGGAATGACTCAATTGTGAACACCCACCTTGTGACTGGTCTAGAAATCAGCAGCTTGGATGGCAAGGAGTTTGTCAAACTGAAGGAAGTGTATACACAAAAGGACATTCTGAGGAGGAAGAGACAGGGATGTCGTGCGGGGGCTAAACGGCAGGCAAGGAGGAGACGATACCACCCCGTCCTCCTGTTCGTTATTATGGGGAATGTTAGATCCCTCCCCAATAAAATGGACACGCTAGCTTGCTGGTGTTCACGGAGTCGTGGCTAACAGAGCTAACGCCGGACGCCGTCGTGGAATTGGACGGCTTCCAAATAATACGTGCGGACAGGACCCTGGAAAGCGGTAAGAGGAAAGGGGGATGGCTGGCTGTGTTTGTTAATGATAGATGGTGTAACCCTGGGATCATAACTGTTAAGGATCAACTTTGCAGTCGGGACATTGAGCGGATAGCTGTGAGCATGCGTCCGTTCTATTTCCGCGAGAGTTCAGTCATGTGATCGCGGTGGCGGCGTACGTGCCACCCTCTGCTAACAGTGAGACTGCCTGTGACGTACTGACTGCAGCTGTGAGCAGGCTACAAACACAGCACCCAAATGCCTTGCTCCTTATCTCTGGTGACTTCAATCATGTTTCTCCTTCCTCATTTCTGCCTTCATTCACACAATACGTAACCTGCCACACCAGAGACAATATTGGACCTTTTCTATACCAACACCAAGGAGGCGTACATATCGCTGTCCCTCCCCCCACTGGGCAAAGCTGATCACAACTTGGTTGCTCTCCTGCCTGTGTACAAACCTCTGGTCCGCAGGCAGCCAGCTGTGACACGCACAGTTCAGAGGTGGTCTGGAGAAGCCGAGGAGGCCTTAAAGGACTGTTTCAACACAGCTGTGTGGGAGGCATTCAGCCAACCCCACGGGGAGTACATTAATGGTCTAACAGATGCAATTACAGCCTATATTAATTTCTGCATGGAGCCCACCATTCCCACCAGGACAGTAAGATGTCTCTCCAACAACAAACCCTGGATCCCACCGGACATTAAATCTCTCCTGAAGGAGAAAAAGAGGGCTTTTGTGTCAGGCGACAAGGAGGAGCTGTAGAGAGTAAAACATCAGCTGAGAAGGAGGATCAGAGAGGGGAAAAAGTACAACCGGTAGCGGATGGAGGAACAACTGCAGAGTAATAACGCCAGGGATGTCTGGATGGGCCTGAAGACCATCTCAGGCCACGGACAACCAGGTAAAACCCAGAAGGGGGGGGGGGGCTTCAGTGGGCAAATGAACCTATTTTTCCAATATGTTTGATCAGATGCCTGCCCCCGCTCAGTCTCCGCTGCTGCAGCCCCCACCAACCCCTCCTGCCGCTGCGAACGAGACCCTTTCTCCTCTCTCTCTCTCCACAGGCTTCAGTTCCGAGCCACATCAGACAACCACCACTTCCTCCTGCTCAGCCTTGTACCTCACATCTCAGGTGAAGAAACGAGGAAGGCAGCGGATCCAGATGGGATTAGCTCCTAGCTCCTCAAATCCTGCGCAGACCAGATGTGTGGAATCGTCCAGCACATGTTCAACCTGAGCCTGAACCTGGGAAGAGCCCCCCAGCTGTGGAAAATATCCTGCCTGGTTGCGGTTCCAAAGACTCCCCATCCGAAGGAGCTCACAACTTCAGACCAGTGGCGTTGCCGTCTAATCTAATGATGACACTGGAGGGATTTGTCCTCTACCACTTCATTTCGCATACCAGCCTGGCATCAGTGTGGGTGATGCCATCATCTACCTGCTCCACACTTCACTCTCCCACTTGGAGAAGGCGGGGAGCACTGTGAGGATCATGTTCTTTGATTTCTCCAGTGCTTTCAACACCATCCAGCCCACCCTATTGGGAGACAAGCTGGAGCAGGTGGGAGCGGCCCACCACCTCATCACATGGATCCACGACGACCTCATAAACTGGCCACAGTACATGAGAACACAGGACTGTGTGTCTGACGCGCTCCTCTGCAGCACAGGAGCACCGCAGGGAACTGTTCTGACTCCCTTTCTGTTCACCCTCTACACCTCGGACTACAAATACAATTCCTCTACCTGTCACCTGCAGAAGTTCTCTGATGACTCTGCGATTGTCGGCCTCATCACTGACAATGACGATCGGGAGTACAGAGGGTTTACGCAGGGTTTTGTGGACTGGTGTCAGCAGAACCGCCTCCAAATCAACGCTGGGAAATCCACAGAGCTGGTGGTGGATTTCTGCAAGCGTCGGCACTCTCCACCTGCACCAGTGAATTTCCAGGGAACACATGTTGAGAGGGTCTCAACTTACAAGTACGTGGGTGTTCATCTGAACAATAAACTGGACTGGAGCAACAACACAGACGCTCTCTATAGGAAGGATCCATGTGATGAGGTGGTGGGCCGCTCCCGCCTGCTCCAGCTTGTCTCCCAATAGGGTGGGCTGGATGGTGTTGAAAGCACTGGAGAAATCAAAGAACATGATCCTCACCGTGCCCCCCGCCTTCTCCAGGTGGAAGAGTGAAGTGTGGAGCAGGTAGATGATGGCATCATCCACACTGATGCCAGGCTGGTATGCAAACTGGAGTGGGTCCATTGAGGAGCTGACCAGGGGGCGCAGATGGACGAGGACCAGTCTCTCCAGGGTCTTCATCAGATGAGACGTCAGCGCCACTGGTCTGAAGTTGTTGAGCTCCTTCGGATGGGGTGTCTTTGGAACCGGAACCAGGCAGGATGTTTTCCACAGCTGGGGCACTCTGCCTAGCTTCAAGCTCAGGTTGAACATGTGCTGGACGATTCCACACAGCTGGTCTGCGCAGGATTTGAGGAGCTGGGAGCTGATCCCATCTGGGCCTGCCGCCTTCCTCGCCTTCATCTTCCTCAGCTGGTTCTTCACCTGAGATGTTGTGAGGAACAAGGCTGAGCAGGAGGAAGTGGTGGTTGTCTGATGAAGGCTGGGAACTGGAGCCTGTGGAGAGAGAGAGGGGCGAGAGAGGGTCTTGTTCGCAGTGGCAGGAGGGGTCGGTGGGGGCTGCATCAGGGAAGCCTGAGCGGGGTCAGACATTTGATCAAACCTATTGAAAAATAGGTTCAACTCATTTGCCCACTGAAGCCCCCCCCTTCTGGGTCTTACCTGCTTGTCCGTGGCCTGAGATGGTCTTCAGGCCCCTCCAGACATCCCTGGCATTGTTCCGCTGCAGTTGTTCTTCCATCCGCATCCTGTAGGACTTTTTCCCCTCTCGGATCCTCCTTCTCAGCTGACGCTGCACTCTCTTCAGCTCGTCCTTGTCGCCTGAAACAAAAGCCCTCTTTTTCTCCTTCAGGAGAGCTTTAATGTCCGGTGTGATCCAGGGTTTGTTGTTGGAGAAACATCTTACAGTCCTGGTGGGAATGGTGTTCTCCATGCAGAAGTTAATGTAGTCTGTAACTGTGTCTGTTAGACCATTAATGTCCTCACCGTGAGCTTCGCTGAATACCTACCACACAGTTGTGTTGAAACAGTCCTTCAAGGCCTCCTCGGCTTCTCCGGACCATCGCTGAACTGTGCGTGTCACAGCTGGCTGCCTGCGGACGAGAGGTTTGTACACAGGCAGGAGAGCAACCAAGTTGTGGTCAGCTTTGCCCAGCGGGGGGAGGGGCAGTGACGTGTACGCCTCCTTGGTGTTGGCAGAGAAGAGGTCCAATATTTTATTGTCTCTGGTTTGGCATGTTACATATTGTGTGAATGAAGGCAGAGAGGAGGAAGGAGAAGCATGATTGAAGTCACCAGAGATAAGGAACAAGGCATTTGGGTGCTGTGTTTGTAGCCTGCTCACAGCTGCATTCAGTACATCACAGGCTGTCTCACCGTTAGCAGAGGGAGGCACGTACGCCGCCACCGCGATCACATGACTGAACTCTCGCGGTAAATAGACCGGACGCATGCTAACAGCTATCATCTCAATGTCCCGACTGCAAAGTTGATCCTTAACAGTTATATGCCCAGGGTTACACCATCTATCATTAACAAACACAGCCAGCCCTCCCCCTTTTCTCTTCCCGCTCTCCAGTGTCCTGTCCGCGCGTAGTATTTGGAAGCCGTCCAATTCCACGACGGCGTCCGGCGTTAGCTCTGTTAGCCACGACTCCGTGAACACTAGCAAACTAGCCTCCCGGACAATCCTCTCGTGCCGGGTTAGCGCTGTTAGCGCGTCCATTTTGTTGGGGAGGGATCGAACATTCCCCATAATAACGGACGGGAGGACGGGGTGATATCGTCTCCTCCTTGCCTGCCGTTTAGCCCCCGCACGACATCCCCGTCTCTTCCTCCTCAGCTCGCGGGGGATATCGGGTCTCGCTCCGGGAGCCCACGCGGGGTTAGCACGGAGTGCTAACAGCTGATCTCTTGTGTACACGATCGATCCGTAGCTCCGAGTTTCGTCTCCGGACACGATCGCGCAAAAAACTGCCCCCAACAGCAGTAAAACCACCGCAAGTTGGATGTCCATTGCTGAGGTGAGGTAAAAATAAAATAAAAAAGGGTAAAGGGAAAAAACACACGAAAAAGGCTCAATAGTGAGCCACGCTGCTGTAAACAGGCAGCCACTCGCGCGGCGCCGGAACCGGAAGAGTTAATCACATTAGGTGAAGAAGGCAAGATGAATTTATTCAAGAGAACTGTCAAAGGAAAGTATTTGACCTGCGACGACTTGGTTAAAGCAGAAAGAGAACTTGTGAAATACTGTCAAAGGCGAAGTTTCAAAAAAGATTTAGCCAAATTTGAAAAACAAAAAAGGGTGAAGAAAAGTAGCCCACTTTACATGTTCAATATAGTACTTCAAGATGGTGTCATGAGGGTTGGTGGACAGTTGAGCCACGCAGCCATGCCTGAAACAGCAAAACAGCAAGCCATCTTGCCAAGGATTCACATAACACAAGAGATGCATTCATGAGATTACAGCTCACGCTGGAAGGAACCACATGATGGCTAATCTGCATCAACAGTTTTGGATACTTGGAGCTGCTAGAGTCATCAGAAGAGTGCTACCTGACGATCCGCCTTTCAAGAGAATTGGCGTTGATTATTTTGGTCCATTCTAAGTAAGTAGGGTTAGAGGACAGGTAAAGAGATACGGCGTGATTTTTACATGTCTCGCTGTACGAGCCGTACATCTGGAAATTGCATCTTCACGTGACACAGATGCTTGTCTCAACGCAATCCGAAGATTTCTTGCCGGAAGAGGACAAGTGAGAGAGATGTATTCTGATAACGGAACCAACTTTAGATCGGCTGACAGTGAAATGAAGAAATCAATAAAAGAATGGAACACTAAGTAAATCGAGAAACACTTGCTGCAAAAAGGTATTCAGTGGCATAGCAATCCCCCAGCAGGTTCCCACCACGGAGGAAGCTGTGAGCGACTTATTTGGTCTGTGAGAAAAATCCTGAATGTCACTGTAAAAGAACAAATTTCGGGTGAAGAAAGTCAATATACCTTGCTTGGTGAGGCTGAAGCAGTTATAAACAGCAGGCCTATCACAAAGACATCTTCCGACCTCAACGACTTGGAAGCACTCACACCCAACACTCTGTTGTGGCTGAAGGTCAAACCTGAGTTACCTCCTGGAGTCTTCTGTAAAGACGACCAATACGCCCCAATACGTACCTCTGGGAATGAGCTGGTCAGCTCTTTAAAGAGTATTATGTAAGTTGAAATACATTAATCCATTTTTCTTTTTTGGACCATCTTTAACTGTGTAGTGTGTCTAAAATACAAAATGATCTGATTTTAGGGTGCAGTTGACGACTGTGGCACAGGACCTCGCTCTACAAGTGCTAAAAGTCTTCGGCAAAGAGAAAAATCTGCCATAAGGTACAGAAAACATTGGCATCAGAGTAAATGGATGCATGTTTTTGCAATGTGCGAGGAAACTGGAGAACTCATCGAAAACTTCGCAGGCTTGGGAGAACATGCAAACTCTACACAGGAAGGCCGGAGCCGGAATCGATCCCACAACCTCTGCATTGTGAGACCATCGTGCTCACAAGTCGCCCACCGTGGCGGCCGTCCATTATAAATGCCATCCCACCATTCATTATCTGTACGGCTTCTCCCCACAAGGGTTGCGGGGGGTGCTGGAACCTATCCCAGCTATCTTGGGGCAGTAGGTGGGGTACACCCTGAACTGGTTGCCAGCCAATCGCAGGTCACACAAAGACAAACAACCATCCGCGCTCACACTCACACCAATTTAGGGTGTCCAAACAACCTGCCATGCATGTGTTTGGAATGTGGGAGGAAACCGGAGAACCCACGCAGGCGTGTGGGAAACATGCAAACTCCAAACAGGAAAGCTGGAATCAATCCCGCGACCTCTGCATTGTGAGACCATCGTGCTAACAAGTCGCCCACCATGCATCCCTGCTAAATAAATGATTAATTTTTACATTTTAGTATTTGTAAGCGATCTTGTGTTCATGACAGCATTTTCAACAGTGTGGGTGTTTGTATGAAAGCATTTCACTTGTGTATGGGCATGAGCATGTTTCAGTTGTATTTATGAATAACAATAATTTCACAATTGTGCCTGAGCGCCTTTCACTGGTGTGTATGAGAATGTTTCACCTATGTGTATGAGCGCATTTGACGAGTGTATGAGCAACAACTATTTCACTAGTGTGTATGAGAGCGTTTCACTCGTATGTATGATAGCGTTTCATAAGTATGCATGAGCAACAACAATTTCACTGGTGTGTAAGAGTGCATTTCAGAAGTGTGAAGCGATTCCTGACTTTTGTCCCCAACGGCACCTCATACTCCCCATCTCCCGCTCACTTCTCCTGACCCCATGAACCATCCCCGTTGCTACTACATTAGAATTAGAATTAGAAATCCCTTTATTGTCATTGTACTCAAGTGTGCAACGAGATTAGAGGGCTCCCCTCTCCAGTGCAATACAACAATAATACAGACAAATATATAAATTAGATAAATAAATAAGAGAGTGCAATGGAATTTAGTACTGAATAGGGTATATAAAAACACATCACGATGCTGTTCTGCAAGGTAAGGGTGTTCTCGTGTGTATGTGAGAGTTCAGAATGGAGATGGCTCTCGGAAAGAAACTGTTTCTCAGTCTATTGGTCCTCGATTTGATGCATCTGTAGCGCCTGCCAGAGGGCAACAGGTCGAATAGGTGTGAGTTTGGGTGGGTATTGTCTTTGAAGATGTAGAGAGCCTTTCTGAGGCACCGGGCGGTGTAGATGTCCGACAGTGAGGGGAGAGGGCAGCCAATAATCCTTTGCGCTGTTTTGACTGTCCTTTGGAGCCTCACTCTGTCCACCTCAGTGCAGCCGCTGTACCAGGTGGAGACACAGTACGTCAGCAGGCTCTCGATGGACGAGTGGTCGAAGGCTAGCAGCAGCTTCCTGCCCAGGTTGAATTTCCCGAGGACTCTCAGGAAGTGCAGACGCTGGTGGACCTTCTTTACCACTGCTGTGGTGTTGTGAGTCCAAGAAAGGTCGTTGGAGATCTGTACTCCCAGGAACTTGAACGTGTGGACCCTCTCCACACACATGCCTTCGATGCAGAGGGGGGGCGGCACCGTCTTGTTCCTCCTGAAGTCGACAACAATCTCCTTTGTTTTTGCAGTGTTAAGGTGCAGTCTGTTGTCCTTGCACCAAGCTGTCAGTCTCTTTACCTCCTCTCTGTAGGCTGTCTCGTCACCTTCCGAGATCAGACCGACCACTGTCGTGTCGTCAGCAAACTTGACGATGGTGTTGTTGCCGTGGGCTGGGCTGCAGTCGTAGGTGTAGAGGGCGTACAGGAGAGGGCTCAGCACGCATCCTTGAGGGGAACCGGTGCTCAGCATGCGGGTGGAGGACGTGTAGGGGCCGAGCAACACAGTCTGGGGTCTGTTGGTCAGAAAGTCCTTAATCCAGATGCGTGTGAGACATGGAGATACATGGAGATTTGATGTTTTTTTTTGTTATTAGCTTCTTCAACATCGCTTCTGATTCTCATCTCTTCTCTGGCGCTCGTCTCCGCCTGTCTGATTTGAAGTCGACCTCAGAATTTGCACTATTTTGACATGACTTCTGTGGTAGTCACTACTGACATATTGTGTCATTTGCTCAATAATACATTAAAATTATAATAAATAATAAAAATGGGTCAGGTGCCGAGCTCTGGCTTCATATCTTTAAAAGTGGTCTTCTCAAATCTGTTACTAATGGCCTCTAAATCAGCTGTGGTAGAGAAGGGGCAAATTAGACCTTATGGCATCTTAATTTGGTCAAGTCTTGTACCCATTTTCAAGGCCAGCGACTATTGCTTTAGCTATATACAAGAAAAGGATTACTCTGAATTTACACAACAACGAATCCCAGATGTCCAACCCAAATGTTGTTTCAAAATAATCCAGTTCAGATGATAAACAAATGTATTGGTATGTTGAGGTCATTATTTCAAATCAAAATATACACTTCTTTTTCAGACAATGGGGAGGATCGAAGAAGTGGAAAAGTTGGAGGAGTAACTTCAAAACAATGCAAAGAGACAGAATCTGGAAGAATGTCAAGTTTGTCCATGTTTATATTTCTGGAATTTACTGGGCGTGCATCTCGAAATGTTTGAGGATGGTTCGGGCTGCCAGACAAGACTTTCACTGCGAGCGCTGGACCACTGGATGCTGCGGCGAACAGCGGACTTCTTGCAGCTGTTTATTACCAACAAGCTACTCCTGCACATCACTGATGCGGATGGCATAGACTGCTTTGCAGACAATTATTTTGAGGCAAAACCAAGAGGTCTGTAAGCACTCTGAAAACAAAGTAAAATATTTGACACCCACGGCAAAAAAAAGCCATGCTACAGCATGTATACAGTGCAGGGTTCGCGGTTAACTTTAAAAACTGCTTGCCCATAGGGCAAGTGCCACTAAAATTTGCCTTGCCCGAGTGGCCAAATTACTTGCCTGACTTGGGCAAGTGACAATTTTTTTTCTCTAAGAATAAAATGTTTATGGTTGTAAAATGTGCGCCACAAATGTAAATAAACATATAATCTGATAAGCATAAATTAATCTTGTTTTCATCATCAACCATGAAACCCTACTCACAACAGCAAATGTATCATCCTGTGCAGTTATTGAAAATGTTAATTGTAGTTTTAATAATTAACATGTTACATTGGGAAAATGATATTACAGCAATCCAGATGATCAATTTTAAGTCCAGGAGAGCGTATTAATTGAGGAATCACATGAGTAAATTATGAGTGTGGGAAATTTGTGTATTCCTTTAAGACCAGTGCCTGTGGCGCTGCCTCCATAAGTTTCATAGCATAAACAGAACAAAGTCACTGACACTATGTCAGGTCACATCATGGAGCGAATTAATTAACAGCCAATAATCAAATATTACTCCCTTCCTTACTCACAACTGAATTGTCTACTTAAAAATATTCGAGCTATTTTAGTCATGTCAGAGGAATCCGAAATGTTCGGATTTGAACGAACTCGTCGCCACTTGTAAACATGCGCAGAAGGTAAGAAAACTTCCGGCTGTCAATTTTCGGCCGAAATATCGTAGGTTTTTGTTGTGTTTTTCAAACTTCAAATGAGGATGCTACTACAGCGAGTTCCAATACTGCGGGATTTATTGACGTCCACTTTAACTCGACATTCACTGAACTAACTGATCCCCGTAGCGCCCGCCCATATCCCCCGAAAAGGCCAATGGACCACACCACAACATAAGGGGGTGTCTGGGTTCAACCATCACCATACAGTGCACACAAACAGATCACGCCACAGTTTTCGTCGGAATTAAAGATATTTGGCTGCTTGAAAAAATGCTTGCCCGCTTGGGCAAGTTGCCCATAATTTTACCTTGCCCGTGGCCAAATTTCACTTGCCCCGGGCAATCGGGAAGCGGTTAACCGCGAACCCTGCAGTGTGAGACGTGTAGTGTTCACTTGCTCCAAGGCAATTGTTTTAGTGTATACCACATACCCAACAAATTGTGTAATTTGTATGGCGGGGGTGGGCAAGGGGTCAGGCGCGGTAGTGTACACACGCGTTGCAAAAACACATGCACACACTGTCACTCACGCACTTCGGTATATAGTTTATTTCAGCACCTTTTGTAATGCTGTTTTTATTTTATAGAAGGAAAGCATTATTTTGATGTCTGAGCTGTCACAAAAGAAAAAATAGAACTGTTGAAGTCAAGTCAAGGTTGTGCTTGAAATGTTTGTTCTTACAAGAAGCTCTTTTTCTCAGTTTTTCGTGAGCAATGGGAATTCAGTTATATTCTAACGCTGTCAGGTAAAGGCTCCATATTTTTATAGCATTATAGCACACTATTCTGTGGGCGCTAGAATTGAAGGGTTTGCGCTAGTAAAAATAGGTGGGATTAAATTAGTTGAAGTGTATCTCTTGAGTGCTCCTTAAATATTTGCCTGTGTTGGTATATTTTATTTTGGTCGTGTCATGTTTATTCTTACGCTGAAAGAGACATGAGGTGTTCGAAAAAAATAAATGATTTTTTTTTTCCCGGTCAAAGCTACCAATGGTGTCTGTTTTTTTTCCTCCGTGAAATGTACGAGTTATCACTTTGACGCGCACAATGTCACGTGGCTGGAGGACTGGAAACTTGCACGAACGACATTTACGTTGAAATGTAACAATGACACATATATCGACATCTAACAAACATGCATGGGCATCTAACATTGACACTTACATTGACGACTAACATAAACCATTACAATCACATCTAACAAACACGGACATCTAACAGACACATCGACATCCATCATAAACATTTACAAAGACATCTAACATAAACACATCGACATCTAACCAACCTTTACATAGACATCTTACACACATCGACATCTAACAAACATTTACATAGACATCTAACATAAACACATCTAATATAGACACATAGATTGACATCGAACATCGACACATTCAGATCTAACATAGACATACATTGACATCTAACATAGACAGTTACATCGACAACTAACATCGACACAAGGCTTTGTCAAATGACACGTCATGACGACATATACAGAGACGCAAGGCACAACAGCATATTTTTGGTACAAATTGAACCCGATATGTTAGCTACCTCGTTCGACTTAAAGGGTTAGCGAACTTGTTATGGTGGTTGAGGCGTGGCGGCTACCCAGCTCGTGTAGTGTATATTAAACTTAAGTTAATAATTTATGACCAGTAAACACGGATGTTGTAACGCAAAACAATGTTCAAATGTTACAGTTTTTTTTCAACACATTTCATGAGAAAAAGCTCTACTTGTCTGTGAGAAATGTATGTTGTAGACCCATTATATAACACAATATTACACAATTTTACATTGGAATTTCATTTAATAAAACATTGACAATTATCTTTACAAACACTGTGTATGATTCATCTTTTCATTTGTTATACAATGAGCAAAACAGTGGCGATCAAAACAGTGCAAATTAAATAACATTTTATAGGTATCTGGCTGCAATACAGTGAACCCTCACTACTTTGCGGTTCACCTTTCGCGGGTTCAGTGCTTCGCGGGTCTAAAAAATATTCGGGGGCATTGTAGTTTTGCCTAGCGGCACGACGGGGCGCTGGAGCGGTTAGACGGCCGGCGTGCGCCGAAGAAGTGCGTGGGCGAAGAGGAGAGTGGACGAAGAAGATTTGGGGCGACGTTACGCGCGGTTCGGACCGTACCAGAGCTCCGGCCAGCGTGCGTGGCAGTTAAGCCGAAGAGGAACAACTTCCGCCCGGGCACTAGCGGGGCGACATTTCGCTCCGTTCGGGACCGTGCGAGAGCTCCGGAGGAGACCGGCCGGCGTGCGTGGTAGTTAAGCCGAAGAGGAACACCTTCCGCCCGGGCATGAGCGGAGCGCGAGGTTGTCAGTTATGAATGAATAAATGAAAAATGCCACCTTTCATTTCACAGGGCACACCGGACGGCGTACCAGCAGGTAAAAGTCGAAGTAATTAAATAAATACAAAAAGAAGTAATTGAATAAATACAAAAATAATGGCTGGGGAATAAAAAAATAAGTTTTAATAATAATTTGTTTTTTTTTGTTATAACATGAATTTCACTCTCTCTCTCTCTCTCTACCCGTATATATATATATATATATATATATATATATATATATATATATATATATATACTTTTTTTTTTTTTTTTAAGCATTTTTGAAGGTGCGCCGCTACTACGCACTTTTTTTTTTTTAAGCATTTTTGAAGGTGCGCCGCTACTTCGCACTTTTTTTTTTAAAGCATTTTTGAAGGTGCGCTGCTACTTCGCGGATTTTCAGTTTTCGCGGGTGGTCTCGGTCCCCATTAACCGCGATAACCGAGGGTTCACTGTAGTAAGTTACATTCTAATTTACATTTACAGGTAATGGAAATGACTACTGGTAACCTCAATTTAACTGTATTTCAGTCAGAATGCCTCAAACATCATAAAAAAATAAAACGTTGAGTATTATTTCTCCTTCAAAATGTCAGAAGAAATACTCTATAATGGCCTGACGACATTAACATAGCTTATAGTATATAGCAGGGGTGGGAAAACTTTTTTATTGGCGGGCCACAATGGGTTCTAAAATTTGACAGAGGGGCTGGACCAGGAGCAGATGGATGGAGTGTTTTGGTAACCTCATCTCATCTGAGAAAAAAAATACATTTAATTTTAAATGAAAGTGAACAAAAGCTTGTCTTTGAAAAACCACACTATTTTGAAAATAAAACATTAACAAGGTTTATTATTTTTTTTTTTTCAAATTCGGCGGGCCGGATTAAAACGTTTAACGGGCCGCATGTGGCCCCCGGGCCGTAGTTTTCTCACGTCGGTATATAGGATAGCGGCATAGGTTCCCTCGTCAACATCAAGTGAGTTACCCTCTTACCAAGACCAAAATACGGGGCTCCCCATCTCCCGGTCATTCTCCAGACCCCAACAGTCACCCTCGTTGCGAGAACTTGGAGATTCGATGTTTATTTTTTTTTGCTTCTTCAACTTCGTGTCTGATTCTTTTCTCTTCTCTGGCTCCAGGATTCCGCTGTCAATCAGATGACGATTGAGGCGGGACTTCCGGTTCAAAGTCACCCTCAGAGTTTGCAACCATTTGAGATGGCTTCTGTGGTAATAACAACTGTCATAGGTGCAATTTGCTCTATAAAGCATGAAAAAAAAAATAATAATAATAAATTACAAAAAATAGTCAAGTACAGCACTCGTCTCATAAACTAGGTAAGAATTTAGCGTTACTAACGTTGCTACACTATAAAGAGTGTTTTACTGACTAGCTAAACCCAGTTTGCTTAAACTGATCGTACACTGGACTAAATCTTACCGTTGTCTTTTTACAAATGGATTATGAAATTGTTGCAGAAATTGTTTTGCTGTGACGGAGGGCAAGTTTTATAAGGTTCGTTCATCGGGAAGGTTTTATATTAGACGAGGATGGTCTTGCTCTTCGGATTTTTTTTTTATTTATAAAAGGCCGAGCATTTGCATTTGCGCTCAGACTGTGTTGCACAGTGCACACGAACCAAAAGCTCTAAAGAAAACACAATACCCGATCCAAACGGAGGGACGTGTTATCTTTTTCTTCCACACCGCCTATCTTGTACTGGCTTGCGGGGAGGTGCTGCCGCCTATCCCGTCTGACTTTGGGCGAAATGCGGGAGGGACGACCTGAACAGAGAAATACAAAAAGAAGCAGTACAGCGTCAGTGTAACTCCTTACGGGATAATATCCTCGTCGCATAAACAAGGTAAGAATTTCACGGAATGCATTTTGGTGAACTATAAAGCGTGCTTTACTGACTGTAGCGACGTCGAGTTAGCCTAAATGTATTGTGCACTGGACTAAATCTAGCAAGTTAGAATTATACGATTTGTTCTTCGGGAAGGTTTTATATTAGAGGAGGAATTAAGATCTTGCCCTTCGGACATTTTTTGTGATAAAAGGCCGAGCATTTGCATTTGCGCACAGTATTAGTCCACGAAACAAGAAATACCCATGTACAAATAACTTGCAATTATAATAGTTGGAGCTGTAACAAAGTGTTTTTCATACGGTGTTGTATAAATTAGCAGGAAATTAGAACATAAATTAAAACACGTACAGTAGATACAAGAAGAACAACGACAGTCACATGTTGAGTCGAAAGCTAAAGAATAAAAATGTGTCTTCAAAACGTTTTAAAAGTGGACAGAGAGGGGGCTTGCCTAACATTCAATGGAGAGTCAGGGAATGGACTCCGAGTGCAAGTTTCAGGCCATCTATCTCAAGAAAGAGCTTCTGATGCACCTCAAACGGGTACTGCAAATTTAGTAAGTTCAGCGCATAGTTAATTCCCATGAGCAGAAGACTGGCAACATTTCCACAACCTCATTTTCTTAAGCAACAATGGAAACAGAGGCATGGGATGTGTCTTCTTGTCCCTCACTTGCTTGGAAGACATAGAGCACGTGTGTCAAACTCAAGGCCCGGGGGCCAGATCTGGCCCACAACCTAATTTTATGTGGCCCGCAAAGGGCAAATCATCTGCATCAACTTCCTGTTTCTAGCATATTTTCTTCACAACAACACTGAGATATGAGATATTGCCAATTATTTGTTACCAATTCTCCCCTTTTAAAATAAATTGAAAAATTGTTGAACAATTACTTACTAGCTTCTGATTTCAAAACTGGCTTTCCAATCAATTTATATGGGTTCACAGTCATAGCGGCCCTCTGAGGGAACCCACAACTACAATGTGGCCCGTCCACAAAAATGAGTTTGACACCCCTGACATAGACTTTCAGGACTTGCTTGGCCTGGTCCTCTTTTGCTTGTTCTCTGCTGACTTCCTGAAAGAGCATATACATCCATGGTTAGGTGCATAATGTCCCAAATTTGTGTTTGCTTTTTATAGTTCTGAATATCGCTGTCTTCAGGCAGTATCCAAGAGGCTCCAGAATCTTCACCTTCCAGGAGACTTCCAATGGCACGTTTTTGCAATCATTAACACTGCATCATCCAAAGAGAGCAAACCATTTTCAACATTTGAGATTGGTCAGTAATATTTACAAGTAACACCCACTCGTGTGGATTGACCAATAGATTAGATCTAGAAAAACATGAAATTACTCAAATTATGACAACATGTTTCAGCCGGACACCAGTGATATGTGACAGTATTTGCAATCTGCATTACATGTTTATAACAGCATATATGAGAATCAAAAAATAAATAAAAAGGGCAATGAAAACGGAAATTAAAATAGAAACCTCAACCTCAAGGATAGGATTTTTGTAGAAATCTCAAAATCGAAACTTTGGACCTTCTGATTTATTTCGTCAATTACCCGAAAGTAACCTTTGCCAAATGCCAACCCTTTAGCCAGAGCAGGTCAAATACTGGCAGCAATTAATTTATTTGAATATTGTGACAAATAAAAATGTTTGCTGCACAGTCTATGAGTTAATTGCAGCGCAGCTTTAAAAACGTAATACTGTTGTAATTTACCTGGTAGTCCATGATGAGTTCCTCTGCAGACTGTCCGAGGAATTTCATCAAGGAATGGATTATGCCCTCCCCTCCAGCTTCAACATTTTGCTATTTAAAAAGACACAAGATGATTAAGTGTCTTAAATAAATAAAAGCTCACATATGCATTGCTTACATCCCAAAAAGTGCATCTCAACTTTAAATAAAAAAAATAGCAAGATATCCATAAACTCTAACAGATCTTTTATTGTTTTATTCTGTTAATGCTTATGATGGATTTATCCAAAATAGTTTGATGCAAATTCTATTTGCAGTAATAAAACACAACCCTCTTACATGACTGAGTGAACTGAGCATAGGTCTTATTTCAGTGCCAGTAACTCGGCCTTTTTTTCCAAGTATCTCCTTCAATTCCGGGGTGTAAAGTTCCAGCTTGGTTAGCCAGGTTCTCTCAAATTGAACATATGTAATTTGTTTGAACTCTTCCTTAATCTGAAACATTTTTCCCTCAATTAGAACATTTTCAAAATTAAGAAATCTAAATCACGATTTAAATTTTGATTAATCGTCCAGCACTAGAAGATAAAGCAGCAGGTATTACTCCTCCTCTAAAATAATAAAGGCAGTACAATCATCACTTAATTTGAGAGTTTGGATTAATTGCTGGACTATGGGCTGATATTTGTCCCACTTGAAACGGAATCTGAATATTGGTTATTTGAATGTGAATTGTTTAACTTTGATATTTGAATTGAAACCTGAAAGTTTTTAATTGAACACTGAATTATTGAATTGAAAAACTGAATTCGAATTACATAAATTGTATATTTTTAATTTGAATCTGAATTTTTCGATCAGAATTTTTTTGTTAAGAACTTTATCCCAATAAACTTGAATGTAGGACTTTAAAATGCGTTTTTAATTCCTCAAAAAAAAGGGCTCCTCACCAAAAATTCAATACTGCATATGCTCAAATTCAGTTTACTAAGTAAAAATTCAAGACTCAGTGACAGACATACGGGAGCTTTAGGGTGCCACAAGGATGTGCAATGGATTCCAATCACCTTCCACCTATCACATCACCCACCATCCTTCAGCAGATCCACTGGCTTCCAGTCAATCAACAAATCATTTTCAAAATTCTTCTATATACTTTCAAATCTATGGCTGGCGACCAGTTCAGGGTGTAGTGCGCCTTTCGCCCGTAGTCAGCTGGGATAGGCTCCAGCACCCTCCCGTGACCCTGTACCGGATAAGCGGTGTGGATAATGACATGACACATGACTTTCAAATCTCTTCAAAACCTCGCCCCTCCCTACCTTTCAGACATCATCCATATTCCCACTCCATCCCGCGCTCTCCGGTCTTCATCCTCCTCACTCCACCCCTTGCCTGCCACCATGGGGGACAGAGCCTTCAGCGATTCTGTTCTCCAGCTCTGGAACTCTCTCCACCTGACCTCTGTAATTGCACCACCCTCCCTGTGTTTAAAACTAATCTCAAAACCAATCTGTTCCGCCTTAATTACTCTCTCCAATTCCAGATATGTCCCTCATCCACTTTATTGTATTTTATCCTGCTTGTTTTACGTGTTGGTGTTTCTACCCGTATTTGTGTTTTTACTTTCGTATTTTACTCTGTACAGCGTCTTGAGTGTATATATATATATATAAACACACACACACATATATGTTGTTTGGTTTTTTTTCATGGTGGAAAATGGCTTTCATCTAAATAACTCTAATGAATTTGTCTTTTATCATGGTGGTCTGTAGGATGAATTGGATCAAGAGCCTGCCAAGTGCACCATGGTGGTGTTTGTTGTCCGGGAGGAAGAGGATCTTCAGCCACCACATTACATCGGGGCAGTTATTGCAGGTGTGAAGGTTCTTTGTCAGTTGCCATCTCTTGCACATAGATGTGTCATGCTGTTTGGCCTCATCTCTCCACTAAACCTGTCTTACCTAAGTAAGTTAAAACACGCTTTTGATGCACCACAAAAAAATACTCATGGAGATAGAACCAAACAAATTGACATGAATAGTGTGCGGTTTGAGTGTCAAACTAAATATTTGATAGCCCAAAAAAAAACATTTCAGAATGTCCTTTTTAACCGTTTGTAGGTTGTATTCAGAGAAAAAAACTACAGCATTTTTCTAAAACAAAATTACATCAATTTAATGTCTTTATTCCAAAGTAACAAATATATATATATATATATATATATATATATATGTGTGTGTGTGTGTATATATATGTGTATATATATATATACAGACCAGTTGTCCTTTCATTTTACCATGAAGAGTCCTGAGACCTCTATGGCCCTGGTTAGACTACCACCCACCGCTGTGTTGTTGGGAATAAATGTGCAACATTGTTCACCGAACATAGCACAAACACCACCTCTCTCATCCAACAATACATAAACAGTCATCCTGTTTCGGAATGCCATAAGAGATTGGTTGATGGCCGTTCATGCACAGTTTCAAACCCACTTTGCGTCCAATTACCTAATTTCTGCACGTTGTGATGATGCAGTTGACCTGTCTGCGTTCTTCGTTCTTAGTTCGAGGACTCAAATCCTGTTACTTGATCTGTTAATTTACACTTACTTACTTACACTAAGGAGAACACCGATGGCTTCCATGTATGTTGAATCATTTTTTTTTTTTTTTTTGCCGTGATACTCTGCTTTCTCTTTTTTAACGTCACCAATGTCCTGTCATGACATTGGACAGTTCACACAGTTTATTAACAAACAATATAAAACATACCATTTACGATCAATCAAGTACATTTTGTGAAATGGCACTCTCCAGAAACTACCAATAATTTATAAGCAGGGCCTAGTTATGAAAAACACATACAGATATGCACTAAGTCTCAAAACCTTTTACATTTTTGGGTGATTTATCAAATGATCTATCATATCCACACCACCATCAGATTTCCCCTCTTGATAGTGGATTGAAGTTTATTTCAACCACTATCAAAACCAGACACAGTGGTGGTGAAAAAATTCCTAACCGCTTAGCTCTGTCAGCAACATTAATGCAATTTAAATTTTCAAGAGCAACTATCATAGAAAACATGTTCATCTACATCAACTCTAGTCACAGGATACACGCTGACCCAATCCATACATGTATTATCAAGATAAGCATTAATATAATATCAATAATACAATTTCATTTGCTTATTTTGGATATCTCGTTGTCCAATTGCTATCTTTTCACGAAAGTACAGACTTTCTCCTGTAACTTTGTTCTGTGGACCAATAGTTGCCCACTTGAGTATTACTCATGGTTCCAACTCAAATCTATAAACATGTCGTCCAAGCTCCACAAATATGTCCCATAACTTTTTTTTTTCAATTATCTGCTTGGTGTTTGCAAATCCATTTTGATTAGTAATTGGGATTCTTACTGTTGGTATTGTACTATAGTCACATCATAGTTTGTTTATGTAACTCTGGGTTGTTCCCACATATAACACAACAACAAAAATATCAGAATAAAATTGTATACATCCAACATAGAACAGCTGCTTTTAACCACTTCAGGGTCATTTTGTCTGAAATATCCCCTCTACTTAGTCTGGTGTCTTATGAAATAAGACCACCCTATCATCAGACTTCCGCTCATCTCCTTTGTAGGAGATTTCAACCAAAATGACCTTTTTACATGTGTCAAATGAACCAATGTTGACTCTTCTACTATATTTACAGCTGTGAGAGCTGTCAATAAAACTTAACATGGTATTCCCCCTTGGGTAATTACAAATGTCTTATCTTCAAACTTCTTTCAAGCATCCAGTCTCCTGGCTCCACTAGTTTAGTGCCCTGCTAGGAGACAGAAAGATCCTCACCACTCTAAATTTGTGCCTGTCTTTGTTTTTCTAACACTTTTCACATGTAGTCAGCTAAAGTTGCTTCAGCATCTATTTCCCATTTGTTCTTAAATTTGAGGTATTCTATAAGGCCTTCCAAACAATGTTTTACAACGTCTCGGTCCTAAATACAATGAAATACAATACAGTGCAACTCTCTGTATATAACTCAAATTAACTCACATAAACACATTTACAGTAGATACCAGAAAAACAACAGAACAGCAACAGTCTCATGCTGAGTCAAAGGCCCGAATATTCATCTTCAAGCGAGGTTTAAAAGTGGACAGAGAGGCGACTCGCATAACATTCAATGTAAAGTCACAGTGCTTGTCGTTTTTACAAACAGTTTTACTAATTTCCATACACTGTGTCCACTGCCTCCCCGTTTCCTCAATGCATAGCCTTTTAACTTTTTTTTTTTTTGTTCATTCTTTTCACCAATCCAGAGCTTTGAGGGTGGTAAGCACAATTATCTTTCAAATCAACGTGAAACATTCCTATCTCTTTCACAAGTTAGTTAACAAAATGGGTACTATTATCACTGTTTATTTTTTTCAGGAATACCATATCTCGGAATGATATCCTTACAAAGTACTTTTGCCACTGTCAATGCATCTGGATTTGTTGGTTAGAAAGAGTTCTAACCATTTCGAATTCACATCTATGATGACCAAACATTTATTTTATTTTTTTTCTTCACTTTGGTTTTTATCAAATAAGTCCATATGAATAATTTGAAATGGATATTGTGGTGTAGGAAAGCGTCCTCTGCGTGGACTCAAATTACCTTGTGAATTGAGTTTCGCACACGTTAAACATAATAATAATAATAATAATAATATTGCCTTTATTAGTCCCACAATGGGGAAATTCGAGATTCGAACCCAGGCCTCTTGGGGAGACTGGGACCGGAACGCGGCGCCTTAGACCACTCGGCCATCCTGGCAGCCTAAACATGCCCTACAAAAATGTTTCGAATAAGCATTAAAGCCGTAAGCCGTATAATAACGTAATATCTGATGCACCATTTCCCCTGTTGAGACATGTGTTATCCCATGACTCAATATAGCAGCCCATTTGTAAAGATTATTGTTTGGTCATACAGAGATCACGTAGCAATGTTACACCATTTTCCTCCAAAGCCTTTGTTTAACTTTGGGACTTCTATCACTAAAACGTGTATGTCCGCAACAGCTTCTTTAGCTGTATTGTCTGCAATGTGTATTCAAGGAAAACACTTATGCAATATATGCGCTACACTTTTTAAGACGACTATATGTGTAAATAGTAACACAATTTACTCTCTTTAGTTTACACGCTTTTGTTTAAGCTACTAATTCTGTTGCATGAGCTGAGTAATTTGAGGAGAACTGCTAAGTTCTTTTTCCCAGTGTCATTTGATACAACTACAGTATTTTATTTATTTATTTATTTCCATCTACAAATAGCACTTCTCCGTTTTCTGAAGGCGAATCTTTTTGATGCCTTTACTTTTGGCTACTTTTTTCTACTAACTCATAACAATCTAGTTTTGTACCATCCTCCTGACATAATAATGACATAGCCGGCCGGGTTTAATGTTGTACATCTCTCTATAATCAGATGTGGTTTTGATAACAATGTATTCATACACTATAAATGTCCCGCCGGTGACAAAAACGTCATGTTCATCTGCAAAAGCAATGCAGAAACCGCACGTGGTACTCTCAAAACCAGAGGATGGAACAAAACTATGGTTGCACTTGTTTCTGCAATTTCCAGATTGTGGGACTAATAAAAGACCATCTTTATCTTAATCTTATATCTACAGCAATAGATACTGCATTAACTGTTCTCATGCAGTGCTTCAATGCACATTCTACGTTGTCTAGTTTGGAATAGAAGTATGCGATTGGTTTCATCTTATCTCCATGTCTCTACACTAAAACTAAGGCCTTTTGCATCTGGACAAAGGGTCAGTGCCATACTTAATACGAACACTTGTTTCCTTTCACAAAAGCTTTATCTGCTTTATCAGTCCAGTGTAAGGACAATGTCATTTAGAGGTTTTCCTCATTCATCATTTTACTCAGTGGCACAGTAATTTCTGCATAATTTGGAACTCAGACTTTGCAATAATTTGTTAAGCTTAAGCATGTTAATTTTATTTTTATTTCCTATTTTTCTAACTTTATGACTCATTTTACTTCAACCAGTTCTACCTCAAAGTGAACAAGTACACATCAATGTTATTTGTAGTCTCTAATTTCTTCTCTGCTTTAATGTAAATACTAGCCCTTCTTATCAAATTACCATCCTTTTTTTTCCGTGTCATTTCCATCTGTGCATTTCATTCCAGTTACTAACTACAGTTACCTTAATAGAGAGATCATCAACTGAAGTATGAAACATAAAATATTTATTTCTTCAATTCATCCTTACAGCAGAACCTAATTCTTATCCTTATTCATTTGTTCAAGTCACACCTTCTTCAATCACCGAACTCTCTCTCTGACTTCCTCCCCCTACTTGGGAACGAGCATCTAACTTCAAAGAGCTGTTAACTCTTTGTTACAGCACACTCATGAGTTACGATTACACCTATACCCATTGCCCTCTGTCAAACTTTCCTCACTCCTTTTTTTTTTTTAATTTTCCAAATTCACTGTAGCCTTACCAAAGCCACTCAAAACTATCAAGGTATCAAATCAAAAACTACAAAATCAGGAAACACCTATGCTCCTACAAGTGTTTCTCATGCTCACTTCTTCATTCAATTAAGATTTCATTTCACCTACTCCTCTCTTTCTGAAAAAGACAAGTATACAATTAAGTAAAAACCATCATCAGAATGATATACCTTGTCTGTGGGATCATGTAAGTATAAATTGTGCCATCACTAATCTTTTTCTGTAAATTAATCACATCCCCACAACTTGGGCTCTCATTGTTCTGTAAAAGTAAACCTAATTTCAATTCATGCAACCAACTCAGTGTCCTTCTGGGTCCCTCAACCACACAGGTTCTAATTCTGTTACTCTAGACAGTTTTCCACTTGCAAATCTGACGATGACACATTTCTCTTGCTCTATCATTTGGAATTGATTTATTACAAGCAATCCTACATGCACCAGTGTCACATAAAAAGGTAATTGGTGACCCATTTACCAATAAGGTTATTTCAGCTCAGTTATTTCATCAAAGGCCAATATCTCTTGTAAATTTAGGACGACCTCTTCATCTAGAAACTCATCTGTTCCTTGATCAGCCTCTAAATCCTGTTTAGATGCTTCCTATCCTTGTCATGCTGAAGGTTGCTTTTTCTCAGGGCAATCTCTTGCTATATGGCCTTCTTTACCACAACGCCAGCAGCCTGATGTGTTTTGCCTGTTTGCTCCTCTTCCTATTCTTCCTCCTCTCTGTCGTCTGCCCCTTTGTCCTCTAAAGCTACCTCGGCCCTTTCCACCTCGATAAAAGACCTCCTGTCCTACCTGTCCTACCTGACCTGTCCTGTCTATAGACCTCTGCTTCTTTTTATTTTCTATCTTCTCAGCATGGAGGGCGTGATTTACATACTCCTCCAGGGTACCTGTTGGCAGGCAAATGTAATGTTTATTTACCCACTTATGAATTACCTCTCTTGAGCCTGCATGTAAAGCATTCTTCAACTGCTGTTGAAATGGCCCATTTACATTACCATTTTCCTGTAGCCCGCTGTGATTTTTAAACACAGCTGTCATTCTCACTTTGTATTGCTCAAAAGTCTCATCATCCTTTTGTTTTACTCTTCCTATTTCAGTGTAATTTGCTCTATCTGACTTTTCGCATTCCTTTCCTTTGCTTATTTTGTTTTCATTCTCTTTTTGTTTCCTGTATCCCTCTTCTCTTTTTAAGGCTACCCTCATCCAATATTCTGTTTCCTCAAAGCCATTTTTCTTCATCTTTTTGGGGTCTTTTTTCGTCTTTCCTATGATTGATCCCTGCAATGCGGCTATTTTTTGTGTATTTAACTGACCATTAAAGCCATGTTCAGTTATCCATGTGTCTAAATACTGAGTTTTATCAGGATCCTGTTTTTCGATGAACTTCCAATCTCTACACTGCAGCGTATCCCTGGGTTTTATTTTACTACCTAATATCCCCATTTTAGAAAATTTGGACCAGTTTGTCAACACCTAAGGTGTTCTAAAAACTGGTTTCTCATCAGTAGGACAGCAACTCAAATTTCCTGTTGTGGTAATTCTCACTTCAACCTTTTCAGGTGGAGAATTCTTGCCTTTGCATCCACACCAGTCTGCTGTGTACAACCCTACTGTATTACATGGGATAAAATACCAAGTGGTATTTGTAATCCCCAATCACACCGTTCACTCACTTTACATACGGTTTGCGCAAACATTCACACACGGAATTTAAGTGTACACACAGGACTCTGCCGTCCTACTTTCTCCACGGAATTTCTCGGACTCCGCCGTCCCTCATATACCTGCCATTGACTAGTATTCACAGGGTTTTCTTATTTCTCACTCCACTGTCCTTCATGGACCTGCCATCGACTAGTATGCACAGGATTTCTTATCTATACACAATTTCTTTCTCTTTTCTCTATCTTACTTTCTTTCTCTTTTCTTATTTCATCTCTACTTCATGTCTTTCTTTGCTTTTTTTTCTTTTTTATGTTTTATTTTTATTTATTTATTCTTAACGCTCATTTATTTATTCTGAACACTTATTTATTTATTCTTAACGCGCAATGACCTCCAGTCAGTCACTTCCCCCCTAAAAAAAAAAATATCTCACCACTGTTGTCTTCCCTCCATTGGATCGCCGTCAACCGTCAGATCCCAGCTGGTGGGGTGAGGTCCAGTCCTGGAAAATGATTTTTAGGCTCTCTCTAGTGTGCCTGCCATGGCCATGGTCTTTCTGGAGTTCACCACACCCGCTGGAATCCTCAGGTATCTTGGCTTCCCGCTCGAAGGACCAAAATAATGTCAGGTTCAATCACCTAAGCATTCACTGAACAAAGGCAAAATGAATGAAAGGAAGACAAGAGTTGGATCTTTTACTCGCGAGGAGAACGAACGGAGGTGTGCTCAGTTACATCTCCAACTTCGTTCTGGAGCACACTCCGCCGAGCCCTCTATTTTATTTGGGAAGTTCCTAAACAATACAATGTATTTGCACTAAGGAACGAAGGGGGGAGCACCAGCAGGAACATGTAAACATTTCAGACACAAGAGGAAAGACAGACATCAATGGCAGTCATTTACTGATTGAAAAGGCAGATATGCCTTTTAGTGCTCTGGCACTAAAGTCTCAGTCCTTTTGTTTCAGAGGTGTGTCTCGGCACACCTCCTTTGATGTTGCAGACGTTGATCCAGTCTTCAGGCATCCGCTTCTCTTGAAGTCTTCTCATCCATATGGTCAAACATAGGTCATGCTGTGGAACAATTCTTTTGCAATACTAATAGAGTAAAATATGGGATAAAATATATCTTCAACCTAACAATAGTGTAAACTGACATACTGAAGACTGGACAGTCATTAATTTGATTGTCCAGTCTTTCCCTCTTGAGATAATGCTTCACTTAGAAAATGTGTACAGCGCAAGCTGAAAATGCATTTGCAGTACTAAACTACCACATTTCTATAACAGCTTAATTCAACGTTTCCAATGTAAATTTCTTCCGTTATATAGTGTAAACTGACATACTGAAGACTGGACAGTCATTAATTTGATTGTCCAGTCTTTCCCTCATGAGATAATGCTTCACTTAGAAAATGTGTACAGCGCAAGCTGAAAATGCATTTGCAGTACTAAACTACCACATTTCTATAACAGCTTAATTCAACGTTTCCAATGTAAATTTCTTCCTTTATATTGTGTAAACTGACATACTGAAGACTGGACAGTCATTAATTTGATTGTCCAGTATTTCCCTTATGAGATATTGCCTCACTTTGCAAATGTGCACAGCGCAAGCTGAAAATGCATTTGCAGCACAATAAAAACCCAAACTTCTATAACAGCTAAACCAAACGTTTCCAATGAAAGATTCCACCTTCATATCGTGGAAAAAGACATCCTGAAGCCTGGACAGTCATTAATTTGATTGTCCAGTATTTCCCTTATGAGATAATGCCTCACATAGCAGATTCATAAAAACACTGGACGTGATGGTAAACTGTCCATTGTGCCGATAGATGGTATTCTCATGAGGTTAGGCTTGCTATGGAGAGTGGCATGGGGGTTGTGTCTCATGGTTGGAATGGGAAAGATATCAATTTGGGACACATCGTCAGTAGTGTTCCATCAAATCACTGGGTGTTTCGGCCTTTATCACTAGACACCCTCATCGATGGTGGCCAGCGGCCGGTTGATCACGCCCGTGCTTGTGTCCCATGCCCAATTAACTGTGGTGGATGGTTCTGCCCTGGGTACTCAAGTGGGATGACGCAGATTAGTGGTGGGATGGGGAGGGGGGATGGGGGTCATGTTGCTGATCTATGAGCCCAGTAGGGGTCCTTCCTCTTCATCCAGATCCACTGGCTGCTTCTTTCAGCCGCTTTAGAGAGCGATCTGACTGTGTGCGGCAGAGCCTGTCCATGGATTCCCAGGTCTTTCAGCAGCTTGATGGTTGATGAGGCCAGAAACCCTCTGCATCCAACTTTGACGGGATAGACCTTGGCTTTCCACCCTCGTTGTTGTGCGTCCGCCGCCAGTTCAGTGTAGCGCAACTTCTTACGCTCATAGGCCTCTTCAACTGCATTTTCCCACGGGACTGTGAGCTCTGCAATGTAGACAGCCTTCAATGAATGGGACCACAGCACTGAGTCTGGCCTTAGGGTGGTGGTTGCAATCTCTGCTGGGAAGATTAGTTGCTGACCTATATCGACCAGCATCTTCCAATCCCGAGCCTTGGTTAGCTGACCAACTTCTGGCTTGAGAAAAGGATGGTTGGGCTTTTCCTGTCCCTCTCGGACAAATTTTGGTGCTGTAATGGTAGTGGTGGCTCTTAAGGGCAAGGGGTTGATGGTAGTTCTCTTGCTTTCAAGCACTGCTGCCAAGCTCTTGAGGACCTGGTTGTGCCTCCAGGTATAGCGGCCTTGTGTGAGGCTGGTCTTACAACCAGTCAGGATGTGTTTGAGAGTTGCTGGTGTTGGGCAGAGGGCACAGGTTGGATCTTCGCCATACCACTGGTGGAGGTTTTTTGGGGATGGCAGCACGTCATTGGTAGCTCTGATGATGAAGCTGATGTTGCTAGCTTCCATCTCCCAGAGATCCCTCCAGCCAAGCTTTCTTTTCTCCAGGCCTTCCCACCTCATCCACTGTCCCTGCTTGGCAAGCGAGACAGCCTTTGCAGACCTTTCAGCCTCTTCCTGGCGGCGCACCTCCTCCACGACCATTTTATTCCTCTCTGCGGTTGAGGCCTTACACCAAGTTGGTTTGCTTGCTGTAAGGCCAAAGCCTCCTCTTCCCCTCTGGACG
The DNA here is from genome assembly GCF_059441095.1 of Idiotropiscis lumnitzeri. NCBI lineage: Eukaryota > Metazoa > Chordata > Actinopteri > Syngnathiformes > Syngnathidae > Idiotropiscis > Idiotropiscis lumnitzeri. The sequence continues at coordinate 1,460,955 of NW_028283586.1, read as the reverse complement.
TGTCCCACAATATCGCTGTGCCTCAGGGCTGCTGTGGCATGCTGCACTGCACTGGATGGTGTCCATTTCCGTCCAGTTGACAGGGGTGGTGCCGTTTCACTGATGGTCCGGTCTCTGGAGTCCGTCAGCGTCATCTGTAGTCTCACTTTAGAGCACTTGTATTTTTCAGTGAGACTTGTGATGGGCAGTTCGAGGACTCCTTTGCCATAGAGGCTGATGTTATTCAGACAGCGTGGGACACCAAGCCACTGTTTCACATATACTGTGATGGCTCGCTCCATCTTCTCCACAGTTGTTAGTGGGACCTCGTATACAGTGAGTGGCCACATCACGAGAGGGAGAAGCCCAAATTGCAGACACCAGAGCTTGAGCTTCCCAGGTAGTGGAGTCTTGTTGATGTTGTTCAGGTCGTTGATGATATCCTGTCTTAGCTGCTGCACCTGGTCTTTATCCTTAAGACTTGAGTCATACCATCTGCCCAGGCTTTTGACAGGTTGTTCTGCCACCGTTGGTATTGGTTCGTCACCAATGCAGAACTTCACGTCTTTTAGCTCTCCCTTGATTATCGAGATGCTACGTGACTTGTTCGGCTTGATTTTCATCCGGGCCCAGCTGATGTTTTCCTGCAGCTTACCAAGTAGCCGCCTGGTGCAAGCTGCAGTGGTGGTCAGAGTGGTCATGTCGTCCATATATGCTCGGACGGTGGAAGGCGGATCCCGTTCCTGGTTCGCTCACCCCCCGCCACCCATTTTGAGGCCCTGATGATGACCTCCATGGTCATTGTAAAGGCCAGGGGTGAGATCGTGCAACCTGCCATGATGCCTACTTCTACTTGCTGCCATGATGTTTTGTAGTCGGGTGTTGTGAAGCACAGCTGCAGGTCTTCAAAGTAGGATTTTACCAAGGTAGTGATGGATGTTGGAACGCGGAAGAAGTTGAAGGACTCCCAGAGAAGGCTATGCGGAACTGAACCAAAGGCATTGGCTAGGTCGAGAAAGATGACATGAAGATCCCCTTTGTTTTTCTTCGCTGCTTGAATCTGATGCCAGATCATACTGGTGTGCTCCAAGCAGCCAGAGAATCCAGAAATTCCAGCCTTCTGTACGGATGTGTCAATGTACTCGTTTTTCTCCAGGTAGGTGGACAGCCTTTGTGTCAAGACGCTGAAAAAGATTTTCCCTTCAACGTTGAGAAGGCTGATTGGCCGAAATTGACTGATATCTGCCGCGTCCTTCTCTTTTGGAATTAGTACACCTCCAGCCCTTCGCCATGCCTTTGGTATTATCCCCTTCTGCCAGACGATTCTCATTAGCCTCCAAAGATAGCGTAGGACATCTGGTGAGTTCTTGTAGAGCTTATATGGCACTCCATTTGGTCCTGGTGCAGATCCTGATCTTGCACGCCGCACCATGTTCTCCACTTCTTTCCATTTTGGAGGGCCAGTCTCGATGTTGACCTCTGGTGGTCGAATGGGGGGGATATCATGTGGGATGGCTAGCTGTTCATGCCTTTTCGTGTTTTGGTAGACCTTTTCCAGGTGCTCTTCAAGTTCCTTCTTTGAAGTTTGCAGGAACCTGCTTTTGTCCTTAGCGAAGAGATCTTTGACAAACATGAAGGGATTTTTATAGAACCGGGTTCTTGTGTGTTCCTTCTTCCTGCGAAGTTTCCTCAAGTTCTCTGCTCCTCGTAAGGTTTTCAACCGGAGCTTGATGTCCCCATGGAGCAGCATGAGACCTTCTCTCTCTGGATCAGAGGCTTTTCTCCACTGTTTCCGCAGGTCCCTTCTTTCCCTGATCAGTCTCTCTATCTCTTGTTGCCTCCTAGGTTTGGTTGGTGGTGGTATTTTGTTGGTGGTTTTCCAGCTGTTCACTCCAAAGCGCTCCTCTCCATAGTGGTAGATGATGTCACCGATGTGTTCCAGCTTTTTCTCTGCAGTGCCCACTTGTTGCTCCAAGATTTTCACCAGGTCGTTATTGACGGTTTCCCACTCTCTCTTCTCAATAGTTTTGGGCCACCTCACACTCGGTCTGTGCCCTTTGATCTTGTTCTCTTCGGGAGGTCTCTGTGGCTGGGTGGGTTCTACCTCCTGCAATTCTGTGTTTATAATACCCTCCTCAGTGACAGGGGTGCTGATGCTCTGCGAACTTTGGGTTTTTTCCCGTCGCTGTGCTTCACTCGACTGATTTGACGCATTACTTCGTAAGAAGTATTGGTCAATGCGAGGCCTTGACTCGGCTTTCCCAAACACCGCTTCTTTCCTTGGTGGATCTTCAACCCTGTAACTGATGTTACTTTTGCCCAGCCAGAGGTGCAGACCTGAAGTGAGTGTCCTGCTGCCATTGTCTCATGCACCGTGTTCTTGCTCGTAGTCATGTTCGTTCCTAGGTCTGTAACCGTGTGGTCAGTCATTGAGCCATCTTGCGCCCCCGCTCTCGCAGGCTGTAGGGGTGTCATTCTTTGTAGACTTTCTGTAGCACTTGGCGGGTGTCTCCAACAAACTGAACACAGTGTCAGAGACTGCCAGCATGGGTAGCTAGCCCATGTCAGCCCCAGTGGGGTCTATTCCCTCCTGTCAGCAGTCTCTCCAGGCTGTCACACAGACTTTTTCTAAGTGTTGCTGTATCTCATGAAGGAAATACTGGACAAAGAAATTAATGACTTCCCAGGCTTCAGGATGCATTTTTACACTATATAAATGTGGAAATTTACATTGGAAACGTTTGGTTTAGCTGTTAATGAAGTTTAGTTTTTTTAGTGCTGAAAATTCATTGTCTGCTGGCGCTGTACACTTTTTCTAAGTGTTGCAATATCTCATGAAGGAAATACTGGACAATCAAATTAATGACTTTCCAGGCTTCAGGATGCCTTTCTACACTATATAAAGGTGGAAATTTACATTTGAAACGTTTGGTTTAGCTGTTATAAAAGTTTGGTTTTTTAGTGCTGTAAATGCATTTTCAGCTCGCGCTGTACACATTTGCTATGAGAGGCCTTATCTCATAAGGGAAATATTGGACAATCAAATTAATGACTGCCCAGGCTTCAGGATGTCTTTTTACACTATATAAAGGTGGAAATTTACATTGGAAACGTTTGGTTTAGCTGTTATAAAAGTTTGGTTTTTTAGTGCTGAAAATGGATTTTCAGCTCGCACTGTACACATTTGCTATGTGAGGCATTATCTCATAAGGGAAATACTGGACAATCAAATTAATGACTTCCCAGGCTTCAGGATGCCTTTTTACACTCTATGAAGGTGGAAATTTACATTGGAAACGTTTGGTTTAGCTGTTATAAAAGTTTGTTTTTTTCGTGCTGTAAATGCATTTTCAGCTCGCGCTGTACACATTTGCAATGAGAGGCATTATCTCATAAGGGAAATATTGGACAATCAAATTAATGACTGCCCAGGCTTCAGGATGTCTTTTTACACTATATAAAGGTGGAAATTTACATTGGAAACGTTTAGTTTAGCTGTTAATGAAGTTTCGTTTTTTTAGTGCTGAAAATTCATTGTCTGCTGGCGCTGTACACTTTTTCTAAGTGTTGCAATATCTCATGAAGGAAATACTGGACAATCAAATTAATGACTTTCCAGGCTTCAGGATGCCTTTCTACACTATATAAAGGTGGAAATTTACATTGGAAACGTTTGGTTTAGCTGTTATAAAAGTTTGTTTTTTTAGTGCTGTAAATGCATTTTCAGCTCGCACTGTACACATTTGCTATGTGAAGCATTATCTCATAAGGGAAATACTGGACAATCAAATTAATGACTTCCCAGGCTTCAGGATGCCTTTTTACACTCTATAAATGTGGAAATTTACATTGGAAACGTTTGGTTTAGCTGTTAATGAAGTTTCGTTTTTTTAGTGCTGAAAATTCATTGTCTGCTGGCGCTGTACACTTTTTCTAAGTGTTGCAATATCTCATGAAGGAAATACTGGACAATCAAATGAATGACTTTCCAGGCTTCAGGATGCCTTTCTACACTATATAAAGGTGGAAATTTACATTGGAAACGTTTGGTTTAGCTGTTATAAAAGTTTGGTTTTTTAGTGCTGTAAATGCATTTTCAGCTCGCGCTGTACACATTTGCTATGTGAGGCATTATCTCATAAGGGAAATACTGGACAATCAAATTAATGACTGCCCAGGCTTCAGGATGTCTTTTTACACTATATAAAGGTGGAAATTTACATTGGAAACGTTTGGTTTAGCTGTTATAAAAGTTTGGTTTTTTAGTGCTGAAAATGCATTTTCAGCTCGCACTGTACACATTTGCTATGTGAGGCATTATCTCATAAGGGAAATACTGGACAATCAAATTAATGACTGCCCAGGCTTCAGGATGTCTTTTTACACTATATAAAGGTGGAAATTTACATTGGAAACGTTTGGTTTAGCTGTTATAAAAGTTTGGTTTTTTAGTGCTGTAAATGCATTTTCAGCTCGCGCTGTACACATTTGCTATGTGAGGCATTATCTCATAAGGGAAATATTGGACAATCAAATTAATGACTGCCCAGGCTTCAGGATGTCTTTTTACACTATATAAGGGTGGAAATTTACATTGGAAACGTTTAGTTTAGCTGTTAATGAAGTTTCGTTTTTTTAGTGCTGAAAATTCATTGTCTGCTGGTGCTGTACACTTTTTCTAAGTGTTGCAATATCTCATGAAGGAAATACTGGACAATCAAATTAATGACTTTCCAGGCTTCAGGATGCCTTTCTACACTATATAAAGGTGGAAATGTACATTGGAAACGTTTGGTTTAGCTGTTATAAAAGTTTGTTTTTTTAGTGCTGTAAATGCATTTTCAGCTCGCGCTGTACACATTTGCTATGAGAGGCATTATCTCAAAAGGGAAATATTGGACAATCAAATTAATGACTGCCCAGGCTTCAGGATGTCCTTTTACACTATATAAAGGTGGAAATTTACATTGGAAACGTTTGGTTTAGCTGTTATAAAAGTTTGGTTTTTTAGTGCTGAAAATGCATTTTCAGCTCGCACTGTACACATTTGCTATGTGAGGCATTATCTCATAAGGGAAATACTGGACAATCAAATTAATGACTTCCCAGGCTTCAGGATGCCTTTTTACACTCTATAAATGTGGACATTTACATTGGAAACGTTTGGTTTAGCTGTTAATGAAGTTTCGTTTTTTTAGTGCTGAAAATTCATTGTCTGCTGGCGCTGTACACTTTTTCTAAGTGTTGCAATATCTCATGAAGGAAATACTGGACAATCAAATGAATGACTTTCCAGGCTTCAGGATGCCTTTCTACACTATATAAAGGTGGAAATGTACATTGGAAACGTTTGGTTTAGCTGTTATAAAAGTTTGGTTTTTTAGTGCTGTAAATGCATTTTCAGCTCGCGCTGTACACATTTGCTATGAGAGGCATTATCTCATAAGGGAAATATTGGACAATCAAATTAATGACTGCCCAGGCTTCAGGATGTCTTTTTACACTATATAAGGGTGTTAATTTACATTGGAAACGTTTAGTTTAGCTGTTAATGAAGTGTCGTTTTTTAGTGCTGAAAATTCATTGTCTGCTGGCGCTGTACACTTTTTCTAAGTGTTGCAATATCTCATGAAGGAAATACTGGACAATCAAATTAATGACTTTCCAGGCTTCAGGATGCCTTTCTACACTATATAAAGGTGGAAATGTACATTGGAAACGTTTGGTTTAGCTGTTATAAAAGTTTGGTTTTTTAGTGCTGTAAATGCATTTTCAGCTCGCGCTGTACACATTTGCTATGAGAGGCATTATCTCAAAAGGGAAATATTGGACAATCAAATTAATGACTGCCCAGGCTTCAGGATGTCTTTTTACACTATAAAGGTGGAAATTTACATTGGAAACGTTTGGTTTAGCTGTTATAAAAGTTGGGTTTTTTAATGCTGAAAATGCATTTTCAGCTCGCACTGTACACATTTGCTATGTGAGGCATTATCTCATAAGGGAAATACTGGACAATCAAATTAACGACTTCCCAGGCTTCAGGATGCCTTTTTACACTCTATAAATGTGGAAATTTACATTGGAAACGTTTGGTTTAGCTGTTAATGAAGTTTCGTTTTTTTAGTGCTGAAAATTCATTGTCTGCTGGCGCTGTACACTCTTTCTAAGTGTTGCAATATCTCATGAAGGAAATACTGGACAATCAAATTAATGACTTTCCAGGCTTCAGGATGCCTTTCTACACTATATAAAGGTGGAAATTTACATTTGAAACGTTTGGTTTAGCTGTTATAAAAGTTTGGTTTTTTAGTGCTGTAAATGCATTTTCAGCTCGCGCTGTACACATTTGCTATGAGAGGCATTATCTCATAAGGGAAATATTGGACAATCAAATTAATGACTGCCCAGGCTTCAGGATGTCTTTTTACACTATATAAAGGTGGAAATTTACATTGGAAACGTTTGGTTTAGCTGTTATAAAAGTTTGGTTTTTTAGTGCTTAAAATGCATTTTCAGCTCGCACTGTACACATTTGCTATGTGAGGCATTATCTCATAAGGGAAATACTGGACAATCAAATTAATGACTGCCCAGGCTTCAGGATGTCTTTTTACACTATATAAAGGTGGAAATATACATTGGAAACTTTTAGTTTAGCTGTTAATGAAGTTTCGTTTTTTTAGTGCTGTAAATGCATTTTCAGCTCGCGCTGTACACATTTGCTATGAGAGGCATTATCTCATAAGGGAAATATTGGACAATCAAATTAATGACTGCCCAGGCTTCAGGATGTCTTTTTACACTATATAAAGGTGGAAATTTACATTGGAAACGTTTGGTTTAGCTGTTATAAAAGTTTGGTTTTTTAGTGCTGTAAATGCATTTTCAGCTCGCGCTGTACACATTTGCTATGTGAGGCATTATCTCATAAGGGAAATACTGGACAATCAAATTAATGACTGCCCAGGCTTCAGGATGTCTTTTTACACTATATAAAGGTGGAAATTTACATTGGAAACGTTTGGTTTAGCTGTTATAAAAGTTTGGTTTTTTAGTGCTGAAAATGCATTTTCAGCTCGCACTGTACACATTTGCTATGTGAGGCATTATCTCATAAGGGAAATACTGGACAATCAAATTAATGACTGCCCAGGCTTCAGGATGTCTTTTTACACTATATAAAGGTGGAAATTTACATTGGAAACGTTTGGTTTAGCTGTTATAAAAGTTTGGTTTTTTAGTGCTGTAAATGCATTTTCAGCTCGCGCTGTACACATTTGCTATGTGAGGCATTATCTCATAAGGGAAATATTGGACAATCAAATTAATGACTGCCCAGGCTTCAGGATGTCTTTTTACACTATATAAGGGTGGAAATTTACATTGGAAACGTTTAGTTTAGCTGTTAATGAAGTTTCGTTTTTTTAGTGCTGAAAATTCATTGTCTGCTGGTGCTGTACACTTTTTCTAAGTGTTGCAATATCTCATGAAGGAAATACTGGACAATCAAATTAATGACTTTCCAGGCTTCAGGATGCCTTTCTACACTATATAAAGGTGGAAATGTACATTGGAAACGTTTGGTTTAGCTGTTATAAAAGTTTGTTTTTTTAGTGCTGTAAATGCATTTTCAGCTCGCGCTGTACACATTTGCTATGAGAGGCATTATCTCAAAAGGGAAATATTGGACAATCAAATTAATGACTGCCCAGGCTTCAGGATGTCCTTTTACACTATATAAAGGTGGAAATTTACATTGGAAACGTTTGGTTTAGCTGTTATAAAAGTTTGGTTTTTTAGTGCTGAAAATGCATTTTCAGCTCGCACTGTACACATTTGCTATGTGAGGCATTATCTCATAAGGGAAATACTGGACAATCAAATTAATGACTTCCCAGGCTTCAGGATGCCTTTTTACACTCTATAAATGTGGAAATTTACATTGGAAACGTTTGGTTTAGCTGTTAATGAAGTTTCGTTTTTTTAGTGCTGAAAATTCATTGTCTGCTGGCGCTGTACACTTTTTCTAAGTGTTGCAATATCTCATGAAGGAAATACTGGACAATCAAATTAACGACTTTCCAGGCTTCAGGATGCCTTTCTACACTATATAAAGGTGGAAATTTACATTTGAAACGTTTGGTTTAGCTGTTATAAAAGTTTGGTTTTTTAGTGCTGTAAATGCATTTTCAGCTCGCGCTGTACACATTTGCTATGTGAGGCATTATCTCATAAGGGAAATACTGGACAATCAAATTAATGACTGCCCAGGCTTCAGGATGTCTTTTTACACTATATAAGGGTGGAAATTTACATTGGAAACGTTTAGTTTAGCTGTTAATGAAGTTTCGTTTTTTTAGTGCTGAAAATTCATTGTCTGCTGGCGCTGTACACTTTTTCTAAGTGTTGCAATATCTCATGAAGGAAATACTGGACAATCAAATTAATGACTTTCCAGGCTTCAGGATGCCTTTCTACACTATATAAAGGTGGAAATGTACATTGGAAACGTTTGGTTTAGCTGTTATAAAAGTTTGGTTTTTTAGTGCTGTAAATGCATTTTCAGCTCGCGCTGTACACATTTGCTATGAGAGGCATTATCTCAAAAGGGAAATATTGGACAATCAAATTAATGACTGCCCAGGCTTCAGGATGTCTTTTTACACTATATAAAGGTGGAAATTTACATTGGAAACGTTTGGTTTAGCTGTTATAAAAGTTTGGTTTTTTAGTGCTTAAAATGCATTTTCAGCTCGCACTGTACACATTTGCTATGTGAGGCATTATCTCATAAGGGAAATACTGGACAATCAAATTAATGACTTCCCGGGCTTCAGGATGCCTTTTTACACTCTATAAAGGTGGAAATTTACATTGGAAACGTTTGGTTTAGCTGTCATAAAAGTTTTTTTTTTCGTGCTGTAAATGCATTTTCAGCTCGCGCTGTACACATTTGCAATGAGAGGCATTATCTCATAAGGGAAATATTGGACAATCAAATTAATGACTGCCCAGGCTTCAGGATGTCTTTTTACACTATATAAAGGTGGAAATTTACATTGGAAACGTTTAGTTTAGCTGTTAATGAAGTTTCGTTTTTTTTAGTGCTGAAAATTCATTGTCTGCTGGCGCTGTACACTTTTTCTAAGTGTTGCAATATCTCATGAAGGAAATACTGGACAATCAAATTAATGACTTTCCAGGCTTCAGGATGCCTTTCTACACTATATAAAGGTGGAAATTTACATTGGAAACGTTTGGTTTAGCTGTTATAAAAGTTTGGTTTTTTAGTGCTGTAAATGCATTTTCAGCTCGCGCTGTACACATTTGCTATGAGAGGCATTATCTCATAAGGGAAATATTGGACAATCAAATTAATGACTGCCCAGGCTTCAGGATGTCTTTTTACACTATATAAGGGTGGAAATTTACATTGGAAACGTTTGGTTTAGCTGTTAATGAAGTTTCGTTTTTTTAGTGCTGAAAATTCATTGTCTGCTGGCGTTGTACACTTTTTCTAAGTGTTGCAATATCTCATGAAGGAAATACTGGACAATGACATTAATGACTTTCCAGGCTTCAGGATGCCTTTCTACACTATATAAAGGTGGAAATGTACATTGGAAACGTTTGGTTTAGCTGTTATAAAAGTTTGGTTTTTTAGTGCTGTAAATGCATTTTCAGCTCGCGCTGTACACATTTGCTATGAGAGGCATTATCTCATAAGGGAAATATTGGACAATCAAATTAATGACTGCCCAGGCTTCAGGATGTCTTTTTACACTATATAAAGGTGGAAATTTACATTGGAAACGTTTGGTTTAGCTGTTATAAAAGTTTGGTTTTTTTAGTGCTGAAAATGCATTTTCAGCTCGCACTGTCCACATTTGCTATGTGAGGCATTATCTCATAAGGGAAATACTGGACAATCAAATTAATGACTGCCCAGGCTTCAGGATGTCTTTTTACACTATATAAAGGTGGAAATTTACATTGGAAACGTTTGGTTTAGCTGTTATAAAAGTTTGGTTTTTTAGTGCTGAAAATGCATTTTCAGCTCGCACTGTACACATTTGCTATGTGAGGCATTATCTCATAAGGGAAATACTGGACAATCAAATTAATGACTTCCCAGGCTTCAGGATGCCTTTTTACACTCTATAAATGTGGAAATTTACATTGGAAACGTTTGGTTTAGCTGTTAATGAAGTTTCGTTTTTTTAGTGCTGAAAATTCATTGTCTGCTGGCGCTGTACACTTTTTCTAAGTGTTGCAATATCTCATGAAGGAAATACTGGACAATCAAATTAATGACTTTCCAGGCTTCAGGATGCCTTTCTACACTATATAAAGGTGGAAATTTACATTTGAAACGTTTGATTTAGCTGTTATAAAAGTTTGGTTTTTTAGTGCTGTAAATGCATTTTCAGCTCGCGCTGTACACATTTGCGATGAGAGGCATTATCTCATAAGGGAAATATTGGACAATCAAATTAATGACTGCCCAGGCTTCAGGATGTCTTTTTACACTATATAAAGGTGGAAATATACATTGGAAACGTTTAGTTTAGCTGTTAATGAAGTTTCGTTTTTTTAGTGCTGAAAATTCATTGTCTGCTGGCGCTGTACACTTTTTCTAAGTGTTGCAATATCTCATGAAGGAAATACTGGACAATCAAATTAATGACTTTCCAGGCTTCAGGATGCCTTTCTACACTATATAAAGGTGGAAATTTACATTGGAAACGTTTGGTTTAGCTGTTATAAAAGTTTGGTTTTTTAGTGCTGTAAATGCATTTTCAGCTCGCGCTGTACACATTTGCTATGAGAGGCATTATCTCATAAGGGAAATATTGGACAATCAAATTAATGACTGCCCAAGCTTCAGGATGTCTTTTTACACTATATAAAGGTGGAAATTTACATTGGAAACGTTTGGTTTAGCTGTTATAAAAGTTTGGTTTTTTAGTGCTGTAAATGCATTTTCAGCTCGCGCTGTACACATTTGCTATGTGAGGCATTATCTCATAAGGGAAATACTGGACAATCAAATTAATGACTGCCCAGGCTTCAGGATGTCTTTTTACACTATATAAAGGTGGAAATTTACATTGGAAACGTTTGGTTTAGCTGTTATAAAAGTTTGTTTTTTTAGTGCTGAAAATGCATTTTCAGCTCGCACTGTACACATTTGCTATGTGAGGCATTATCTCATAAGGGAAATACTGGACAATCAAATTAATGACTTCCCAGGCTTCAGGATGCCTTTTTACACTCTATAAATGTGGAAATTTACATTGGAAACGTTTGGTTTAGCTGTTAATGAAGTTTCGTTTTTTTAGTGCTGAAAATTCATTGTCTGCTGGCGCTGTACACTTTTTCTAAGTGTTGCAATATCTCATGAAGGAAATACTGGACAATCAAATTAATGACTTTCCAGGCTTCAGGATGCCTTTCTACACTATATAAAGGTGGAAATTTACATTTGAAACGTTTGATTTAGCTGTTATAAAAGTTTGGTTTTTTAGTGCTGTAAATGCATTTTCAGCTCGCGCTGTACACATTTGCGATGAGAGGCATTATCTCATAAGGGAAATATTGGACAATCAAATTAATGACTGCCCAGGCTTCAGGATGTCTTTTTACACTATATAAAGGTGGAAATATACATTGGAAACGTTTAGTTTAGCTGTTAATGAAGTTTCGTTTTTTTAGTGCTGAAAATTCATTGTCTGCTGGCGCTGTACACTTTTTCTAAGTGTTGCAATATCTCATGAAGGAAATACTGGACAATCAAATTAATGACTTTCCAGGCTTCAGGATGCCTTTCTACACTATATAAAGGTGGAAATTTACATTGGAAACGTTTGGTTTAGCTGTTATAAAAGTTTGGTTTTTTAGTGCTGTAAATGCATTTTCAGCTCGCGCTGTACACATTTGCTATGAGAGGCATTATCTCATAAGGGAAATATTGGACAATCAAATTAATGACTGCCCAAGCTTCAGGATGTCTTTTTACACTATATAAAGGTGGAAATTTACATTGGAAACGTTTGGTTTAGCTGTTATAAAAGTTTGGTTTTTTAGTGCTGTAAATGCATTTTCAGCTCGCGCTGTACACATTTGCTATGTGAGGCATTATCTCATAAGGGAAATACTGGACAATCAAATTAATGACTGCCCAGGCTTCAGGATGTCTTTTTACACTATATAAAGGTGGAAATTTACATTGGAAACGTTTGGTTTAGCTGTTATAAAAGTTTGTTTTTTTAGTGCTGAAAATGCATTTTCAGCTCGCACTGTACACATTTGCTATGTGAGGCATTATCTCATAAGGGAAATACTGGACAATCAAATTAATGACTTCCCAGGCTTCAGGATGCCTTTTTACACTCTATAAATGTGGAAATTTACATTGGAAACGTTTGGTTTAGCTGTTAATGAAGTTTCGTTTTTTTAGTGCTGAAAATTCATTGTCTGCTGGCGCTGTACACTTTTTCTAAGTGTTGCAATATCTCATGAAGGAAATACTGGACAATCAAATTAATGACTTTCCAGGCTTCAAGGATGCCTTTCTACACTATATAAAGGTGGAAATTTACATTGGAAACGTTTGGTTTAGCTGTTATAAAAGTTTGGTTTTTTAGTGCTGTAAATGCATTTTCAGCTCGCGCTGTACACATTTGCTATGAGAGGCATTATCTCATAAGGGAAATATTGGACAATCAAATTAATGACTGCCCAGGCTTCAGGATGTCTTTGTACACTATATAAAGGTGGAAATTTACATTGGAAACGTTTAGTTTAGCTGTTAATGAAGTTTCGTTTTTTTTAGTGCTGAAAATTCATTGTCTGCTGGCGCTGTACACTTTTTCTAAGTGTTGCAATATCTCATGAAGGAAATACTGGACAATCAAATAAATGACTTTCCAGGCTTCAGGATGCCTTTCTACACTATATAAAGGTGGAAATTTACATTGGAAACGTTTGGTTTAGCTGTTATAAAAGTTTGGTTTTTTAGTGCTGTAAATGCATTTTCAGCTCGCGCTGTACACATTTGCTATGAGAGGCATTATCTCATAAGGGAAATATTGGACAATCAAATTAATGGCTGCCCAGGCTTCAGGATGTCTTTTTACACTATATAAAGGTGGAAATTTACATTGGAAACGTTTAGTTTAGCTGTTAATGAAATTTCGTTTTTTTAGTGCTGAAAATTCATTGTCTGCTGGCGCTGTACACTTTTTCTAAGTGTTGCAATATCTCATGAAGGAAATACTGGACAATCAAATTAATGACTTTCCAGGCTTCAGGATGCCTTTCTACACTATATAAAGGTGGAAATTTACATTGGAAACGTTTGGTTTAGCTGTTATAAAAGTTTGGTTTTTTAGAACTGTAAATGCATTTTCAGCTCGCACTGTACACATTTGCTATGTGAGGCATTATCTCATAAGGGAAATACTGGACAATCAAATTAATGACTTCCCAGGCTTCAGGATGCCTTTTTACACTCGATAAATGTGGAAATTTACATTGGAAACGTTTGGTTTAGCTGTTAATGAAGTTTCGTTTTTTTAGTGCTGAAAATTCATTGTCTGCTGGCGCTGTACACTTTTTCTAAGTGTTGCAATATCTCATGAAGGAAATACTGGACAATCAAATTAATGACTTTCCAGGCTTCAGGATGCCTTTTTACACTATATAAAGGTGGCAATTTACATTGGAAACGTTTGGTTTAGCTGTTATAAAAGTTTGGTTTTTTTAGTGCTGAAAATGCATTTTCAGCTCGCACTGTACACATTTGCTATGTGAGGCATTATCTCATAAGGGAAATACTGGACAATCAAATTAATGACTTCCCAGGCTTCAGGATGCCTTTTTACACTCTATAAATGTGGAAATTTACATTGGAAACGTTTGGTTTAGCTGTTATAAAAGTTTGGTTTTTTTAGTGCTGAAAATGCATTTTCAGCTCGCACTGTACACATTTGCTATGTGAGGCATTATCTCATAAGGGAAATACTGGACAATCAAATTAATGACTGCCCAGGCTTCAGGATGTCTTTTTACACTATATAAAGGTGGAAATTTACATTGGAAACGTTTGGTTTAGCTGTTATAAAAGTTTGGTTTTTTAGTGCTGAAAATGCATTTTCAGCTCGCACTGTACACATTTGCTATGTGAGGCATTATCTCATAAGGGAAATACTGGACAATCAAATTAATGACTTCCCAGGCTTCAGGATGCCTTTTTACACTCTATAAATGTGGACATTTACATTGGAAACGTTTGGTTTAGCTGTTAATGAAGTTTCGTTTTTTTAGTGCTGAAAATTCATTGTCTGCTGGCGCTGTACACTTTTTCTAAGTGTTGCAATATCTCATGAAGGAAATACTGGACAATCAAATGAATGACTTTCCAGGCTTCAGGATGCCTTTCTACACTATATAAAGGTGGAAATGTACATTGGAAACGTTTGGTTTAGCTGTTATAAAAGTTTGGTTTTTTAGTGCTGTAAATGCATTTTCAGCTCGCGCTGTACACATTTGCTATGAGAGGCATTATCTCATAAGGGAAATATTGGACAATCAAATTAATGACTGCCCAGGCTTCAGGATGTCTTTTTACACTATATAAGGGTGTTAATTTACATTGGAAACGTTTAGTTTAGCTGTTAATGAAGTGTCGTTTTTTAGTGCTGAAAATTCATTGTCTGCTGGCGCTGTACACTTTTTCTAAGTGTTGCAATATCTCATGAAGGAAATACTGGACAATCAAATTAATGACTTTCCAGGCTTCAGGATGCCTTTCTACACTATATAAAGGTGGAAATGTACATTGGAAACGTTTGGTTTAGCTGTTATAAAAGTTTGGTTTTTTAGTGCTGTAAATGCATTTTCAGCTCGCGCTGTACACATTTGCTATGAGAGGCATTATCTCAAAAGGGAAATATTGGACAATCAAATTAATGACTGCCCAGGCTTCAGGATGTCTTTTTACACTATAAAGGTGGAAATTTACATTGGAAACGTTTGGTTTAGCTGTTATAAAAGTTGGGTTTTTTAATGCTGAAAATGCATTTTCAGCTCGCACTGTACACATTTGCTATGTGAGGCATTATCTCATAAGGGAAATACTGGACAATCAAATTAACGACTTCCCAGGCTTCAGGATGCCTTTTTACACTCTATAAATGTGGAAATTTACATTGGAAACGTTTGGTTTAGCTGTTAATGAAGTTTCGTTTTTTTAGTGCTGAAAATTCATTGTCTGCTGGCGCTGTACACTCTTTCTAAGTGTTGCAATATCTCATGAAGGAAATACTGGACAATCAAATTAATGACTTTCCAGGCTTCAGGATGCCTTTCTACACTATATAAAGGTGGAAATTTACATTTGAAACGTTTGGTTTAGCTGTTATAAAAGTTTGGTTTTTTAGTGCTGTAAATGCATTTTCAGCTCGCGCTGTACACATTTGCTATGAGAGGCATTATCTCATAAGGGAAATATTGGACAATCAAATTAATGACTGCCCAGGCTTCAGGATGTCTTTTTACACTATATAAAGGTGGAAATTTACATTGGAAACGTTTGGTTTAGCTGTTATAAAAGTTTGGTTTTTTAGTGCTTAAAATGCATTTTCAGCTCGCACTGTACACATTTGCTATGTGAGGCATTATCTCATAAGGGAAATACTGGACAATCAAATTAACGACTTCCCAGGCTTCAGGATGCCTTTTTACACTCTATAAATGTGGAAATTTACATTGGAAACGTTTGGTTTAGCTGTTAATGAAGTTTCGTTTTTTTAGTGCTGAAAATTCATTGTCTGCTGGCGCTGTACACTCTTTCTAAGTGTTGCCATATCTCATGAAGGAAATACTGGACAATCAAATTAATGACTTTCCAGGCTTCAGGATGCCTTTCTACACTATATAAAGGTGGAAATTTACATTTGAAACGTTTGGTTTAGCTGTTATAAAAGTTTGGTTTTTTAGTGCTGTAAATGCATTTTCAGCTCGCGCTGTACACATTTGCTATGAGAGGCATTATCTCATAAGGGAAATATTGGACAATCAAATTAATGACTGCCCAGGCTTCAGGATGTCTTTTTACACTATATAAAGGTGGAAATTTACATTGGAAACGTTTGGTTTAGCTGTTATAAATGTTTGGTTTTTTAGTGCTTAAAATGCATTTTCAGCTCGCACTGTACACATTTGCTATGTGAGGCATTATCTCATAAGGGAAATACTGGACAATCAAATTAATGACTTCCCAGGCTTCAGGATGCCTTTTTACACTCTATAAAGGTGGAAATTTACATTGGAAACGTTTGGTTTAGCTGTTATAAAAGTTTGTTTTTTTCGTGCTGTAAATGCATTTTCAGCTCGCGCTGTACACATTTGCAATGAGAGGCATTATCTCATAAGGGAAATATTGGACAATCAAATTAATGACTGCCCAGGCTTCAGGATGTCTTTTTACACTATATAAAGGTGGAAATTTACATTGGAAACGTTTAGTTTAGCTGTTAATGAAGTTTCGTTTTTTTTAGTGCTGAAAATTCATTGTCTGCTGGCCCTGTACACTTTTTCTAAGTGTTGCAATATCTCATGAAGGAAATACTGGACAATCAAATTAATGACTTTCCAGGCTTCAGGATGCCTTTCTACACTATATAAAGGTGGAAATTTACATTTGAAACGTTTGGTTTAGCTGTTATAAAAGTTTGGTTTTTTAGTGCTGTAAATGCATTTTCAGCTCGCGCTGTACACATTTGCTATGAGAGGCATTATCTCATAAGGGAAATACTGGACAATCAAATTAATGACTTCCCAGGCTTCAGGATGCCTTTTTACACTCTATAAAGGTGGAAATTTACATTGGAAACGTTTGGTTTAGCTGTTATAAAAGTTTGGTTTTTTAGTGCTGTAAATGCATTTTCAGCTCGCGCTGTACACATTTGCTATGAGAGGCATTATCTCATAAGGGAAATATTGGACAATCAAATTAATGACTGCCCAGGCTTCAGGATGTCTATTTACACTATATAAAGGTGGAAATTTACATTGGAAACGTTTGGTTTAGCTGTTATAAAAGTTTGGTTTTTTAGTGCTGTAAATGCATTTTCAGCTCGCGCTGTACACATTTGCTATGAGAGGCATTATCTCATAAGGGAAATATTGGACAATCAAATTAATGGCTGCCCAGGCTTCAGGATGTCTTTTTACACTATATAAAGGTGGAAATTTACATTGGAAACTTTTAGTTTAGCTGTTAATGAAGTTTCGTTTTTTTAGTGCTGAAAATTCATTGTCTGCTGGCGCTGTACACTTTTTCTAAGTGTTGCAATATCTCATGAAGGAAATACTGGACAATCAAATTAATGACTTTCCAGGCTTCAGGATGCCTTTCTACACTATATAAAGGTGGAAATGTACATTGGAAACGTTTGGTTTAGCTGTTATAAAAGTTTGTTTTTTTAGTGCTGTAAATGCATTTTCAGCTCGCGCTGTACACATTTGCTATGAGAGGCATTATCTCAGAAGGGAAATATTGGACAATCAAATTAATGACTGCCCAGTCTTCAGGATGTCTTTTTACACTATATAAAGGTGGAAATTTACATTGGAAACGTTTGGTTTAGCTGTTATAAAAGTTTGGTTTTTTTAGTGCTGAAAATGCATTTTCAGCTCGCACTGTACACATTTGCTATGTGAGGCATTATCTCATAAGGGAAATACTGGACAATCAAATTAATGACTGCCCAGGCTTCAGGATGTCTTTTTACACTATATAAAGGTGGAAATTTACATTGGAAACGTTTGGTTTAGCTGTTATAAAAGTTTGGTTTTTTAGTGCTGAAAATGCATTTTCAGCTCGCACTGTACACATTTGCTATGTGAGGCATTATCTCATAAGGGAAATACTGGACAATCAAATTAATGACTTCCCAGGCTTCAGGATGCCCTTTTACACTCTATAAATGTGGAAATTTACATTGGAAACGTTTGGTTTAGCTGTTAATGAAGTTTCGTTTTTTTAGTGCTAAAAATTCATTGTCTGCTGGCGCTGTACACTTTTTCTAAGTGTTGCAATATCTCATGAAGGAAATACTGGACAATCAAATTAATGACTTTCCAGGCTTCAGGATGCCTTTCTACACTATATAAAGGTGGAAATTTACATTGGAAACGTTTGGTTTAGCTGTTATAAAAGTTTGGTTTTTTAGTGCTGTAAATGCATTTTCAGCTCGCGCTGTACACATTTGCTATGAGAGGCATTATCTCATAAGGGAAATATTGGACAATCAAATTAATGACTGCCCAGGCTTCAGGATGTCTTTTTACACTATATAAGGGTGGAAATTTACATTGGAAACGTTTAGTTTAGCTGTTAATGAAGTGTCGTTTTTTTAGTGCTAAAAATTCATTGTCTGCTGGCGCTGTACACTTTTTCTAAGTGTTGCAATATCTCATGAAGGAAATACTGGACAATCAAATTAATGACTGCCCAGGCTTCAGGATGTCTTTTTACACTATATAAAGGTGGAAATTTACATTGGAAACGTTTGGTTTAGCTGTTATAAAAGTTGGGTTTTTTAATGCTGAAAATGCATTTTCAGCTTGCACTGTACACATTTGCTATGTGAGGCATTATCTCATAAGGGAAATACTGGACAATCAAATTAATGACTTCCCAGGCTTCAGGATGCCTTTTTACACTCTATAAATGTGGAAATTTACATTGGAAACGTTTGGTTTAGCTGTTAATGAAGTTTCGTTTTTTTAGTGCTGAAAATTCATTGTCTGCTGGCGCTGTACACTCTTTCTAAGTGTTGCAATATCTCATGAAGGAAATACTGGACAATCAAATTAATGACTTTCCAGGCTTCAGGATGCCTTTCTACACTATATAAAGGTGGAAATTTACATTGGAAACGTTTGGTTTAGCTGTTATAAAAGTTTGGTTTTTTAGTGCTGTAAATGCATTTTCAGCTCGCGCTGTACACATTTGCTATGAGAGGCATTATCTCATAAGGGAAATATTGGACAATCAAATTAATGACTGCCCAGGCTTCAGGATGTCTTTTTACACTATATAAAGGTGGAAATTTACATTGGAAACGTTTAGTTTAGCTGTTAATGAAGTTTCGTTTTTTTTAGTGCTGAAAATTCATTGTCTGCTGGCGCTGTACTCTTTTTCTAAGTGTTGCAATATCTCATGAAGGAAATACTGGACAATCAAATTAATGACTTTCCAGGCTTCAGGATGCCTTTCTACACTATATAAAGGTGGAAATTTACATTGGAAACGTTTGGTTTAGCTGTTATAAAAGTTTGGTTTTTTAGTGCTGTAAATGCATTTTCAGCTCGCGCTGTACACATTTGCTATGAGAGGCATTATCTCATAAGGGAAATATTGGACAATCAAATTAATGACTGCCCAGGCTTCAGGATGTCTTTTTACACTATATAAAGGTGGAAATTTACATTGGAAACGTTTGGTTTAGCTGTTATAAAAGTTTGGTTTTTTAGTGCTGTAAATGCATTTTCAGCTCGCGCTGTACACATTTGCTATGAGAGGCATTATCTCATAAGGGAAATATTGGACAATCAAATTAATGACTGCCCAGGCTTCAGGATGTCTTTTTACACTATATAAAGGTGGAAATTTACATTGGAAACGTTTGGTTTAGCTGTTATAAAAGTTTGGTTTTTTTAGTGCTGAAAATGCATTTTCAGCTCGCACTGTACACATTTGCTATGTGAGGCATTATCTCTTAAGGGAAATACTGGACAATCAAATTAATGACTGCCCAGGCTTCAGGATGTCTTTTTACACTATCTAAAGGTGGAAATTTACATTGGAAACGTTTGGTTTAGCTGTTATAAAAGTTTGTTTTTTTAGTGCTGAAAATGCATTTTCAGCTCGCATTGTACACATTTGCTATGTGAGGCATTATCTCATAAGGGAAATACTGGACAATCAAATTAATGACTGCCCAGGCTTCAGGATGTCTTTTTACACTATATAAAGGTGGAAATTTACATTGGAAACGTTTAGTTTAGCTGTTAATGAAGTTTCGTTTTTTTTAGTGCTGAAAATTCATTGTCTGCTGGCCCTGTACACTTTTTCTAAGTGTTGCAATATCTCATGAAGGAAATACTGGACAATCAAATTAATGACTTTCCAGGCTTCAGGATGCCTTTCTACACTATATAAAGGTGGAAATTTACATTTGAAACGTTTGGTTTAGCTGTTATAAAAGTTTGGTTTTTTCGTGCTGTAAATGCATTTTCAGCTCGCGCTGTACACATTTGCTATGAGAGGCATTATCTCATAAGGGAAATATTGGACAATCAAATTAATGACTGCCCAGGCTTCAGGATGTCTTTTTACACTATATAAAGGTGGAAATATACATTGGAAACGTTTAGTTTAGCTGTTAATGAAGTTTCGTTTTTTTAGTGCTGAAAATTCATTGTCTGCTGGCGCTGTACACTTTTTCTAAGTGTTGCAATATCTCATGAAGGAAATACTGGACAATCAAATTAATGACTTTCCAGGCTTCAGGATGCCTTTCTACACTATATAAAGGTGGAAATTTACATTGGAAACGTTTGGTTTAGCTGTTATAAAAGTTTGGTTTTTTAGAACTGTAAATGCATTTTCAGCTCGCACTGTACACATTTGCTATGTGAGGCATTATCTCATAAGGGAAATACTGGACAATCAAATTAATGACTTCCCAGGCTTCAGGATGCCTTTTTACACTCTATAAATGTGGAAATTTACATTGGAAACGTTTGGTTTAGCTGTTAATGAAGTTTCGTTTTTTTAGTGCTGAAAATTCATTGTCTGCTGGCGCTGTACACTTTTTCTAAGTGTTGCAATATCTCATGAAGGAAATACTGGACAATCAAATTAATGACTTTCCAGGCTTCAGGATGCCTTTTTACACTATATAAAGGTGGCAATTTACATTGGAAACGTTTGGTTTAGCTGTTATAAAAGTTTGGTTTTTTTAGTGCTGAAAATGCATTTTCAGCTCGCACTGTACACATTTGCTATGTGAGGCATTATCTCATAAGGGAAATACTGGACAATCAAATTAATGACTGCCCACGCTTCAGGATGTCTTTTTACACTATATAAAGGTGGAAATTTACATTGGAAACGTTTGGTTTAGCTGTTATAAACGTTTAGTTTTTTAGTGCTGAAAATGCATTTTCAGCTCGCACTGTACACATTTGCTATGTGAGGCATTATCTCATAAGGGAAATACTGGACAATCAAATTAATGACTTCCCAGGCTTCAGGATGCCTTTTTACACTCTATAAATGTGGACATTTACATTGGAAACGTTTGGTTTAGCTGTTAATGAAGTTTCGTTTTTTTAGTGCTGAAAATTCATTGTCTGCTGGCGCTGTACACTTTTTCTAAGTGTTGCAATATCTCATGAAGGAAATACTGGACAATCAAATTAATGACTTTCCAGGCTTCAGGATGCCTTTCTACACTATATAAAGGTGGAAATGTACATTGGAAACGTTTGGTTTAGCTGTTATAAAAGTTTGGTTTTTTAGTGCTGTAAATGCATTTTCAGCTCGCGCTGTACACATTTGCTATGAGAGGCATTATCTCATAAGGGAAATATTGGACAATCAAATTAATGACTGCCCAGGCTTCAGGATGTCTTTTTACACTATATAAGGGTGTTAATTTACATTGGAAACGTTTAGTTTAGCTGTTAATGAAGTGTCGTTTTTTAGTGCTGAAAATTCATTGTCTGCTGGCGCTGTACACTTTTTCTAAGTGTTGCAATATCTCATGAAGGAAATACTGGACAATCAAATTAATGACTTTCCAGGCTTCAGGATGCCTTTCTACACTATATAAAGGTGGAAATGTACATTGGAAACGTTTGGTTTAGCTGTTATAAAAGTTTGGTTTTTTAGTGCTGTAAATGCATTTTCAGCTCGCGCTGTACACATTTGCTATGAGAGGCATTATCTCAAAAGGGAAATATTGGACAATCAAATTAATGACTGCCCAGGCTTCAGGATGTCTTTTTACACTATAAAGGTGGAAATTTACATTGGAAACGTTTGGTTTAGCTGTTATAAAAGTTGGGTTTTTTAATGCTGAAAATGCATTTTCAGCTCGCACTGTACACATTTGCTATGTGAGGCATTATCTCATAAGGGAAATACTGGACAATCAAATTAACGACTTCCCAGGCTTCAGGATGCCTTTTTACACTCTATAAATGTGGAAATTTACATTGGAAACGTTTGGTTTAGCTGTTAATGAAGTTTCGTTTTTTTAGTGCTGAAAATTCATTGTCTGCTGGCGCTGTACACTCTTTCTAAGTGTTGCAATATCTCATGAAGGAAATACTGGACAATCAAATTAATGACTTTCCAGGCTTCAGGATGCCTTTCTACACTATATAAAGGTGGAAATTTACATTTGAAACGTTTGGTTTAGCTGTTATAAAAGTTTGGTTTTTTAGTGCTGTAAATGCATTTTCAGCTCGCGCTGTACACATTTGCTATGAGAGGCATTATCTCATAAGGGAAATATTGGACAATCAAATTAATGACTGCCCAGGCTTCAGGATGTCTTTTTACACTATATAAAGGTGGAAATTTACATTGGAAACGTTTGGTTTAGCTGTTATAAAAGTTTGGTTTTTTAGTGCTTAAAATGCATTTTCAGCTCGCACTGTACACATTTGCTATGTGAGGCATTATCTCATAAGGGAAATACTGGACAATCAAATTAACGACTTCCCAGGCTTCAGGATGCCTTTTTACACTCTATAAATGTGGAAATTTACATTGGAAACGTTTGGTTTAGCTGTTAATGAAGTTTCGTTTTTTTAGTGCTGAAAATTCATTGTCTGCTGGCGCTGTACACTCTTTCTAAGTGTTGCCATATCTCATGAAGGAAATACTGGACAATCAAATTAATGACTTTCCAGGCTTCAGGATGCCTTTCTACACTATATAAAGGTGGAAATTTACATTTGAAACGTTTGGTTTAGCTGTTATAAAAGTTTGGTTTTTTAGTGCTGTAAATGCATTTTCAGCTCGCGCTGTACACATTTGCTATGAGAGGCATTATCTCATAAGGGAAATATTGGACAATCAAATTAATGACTGCCCAGGCTTCAGGATGTCTTTTTACACTATATAAAGGTGGAAATTTACATTGGAAACGTTTGGTTTAGCTGTTATAAATGTTTGGTTTTTTAGTGCTTAAAATGCATTTTCAGCTCGCACTGTACACATTTGCTATGTGAGGCATTATCTCATAAGGGAAATACTGGACAATCAAATTAATGACTTCCCAGGCTTCAGGATGCCTTTTTACACTCTATAAAGGTGGAAATTTACATTGGAAACGTTTGGTTTAGCTGTTATAAAAGTTTGTTTTTTTCGTGCTGTAAATGCATTTTCAGCTCGCGCTGTACACATTTGCAATGAGAGGCATTATCTCATAAGGGAAATATTGGACAATCAAATTAATGACTGCCCAGGCTTCAGGATGTCTTTTTACACTATATAAAGGTGGAAATTTACATTGGAAACGTTTAGTTTAGCTGTTAATGAAGTTTCGTTTTTTTTAGTGCTGAAAATTCATTGTCTGCTGGCCCTGTACACTTTTTCTAAGTGTTGCAATATCTCATGAAGGAAATACTGGACAATCAAATTAATGACTTTCCAGGCTTCAGGATGCCTTTCTACACTATATAAAGGTGGAAATTTACATTTGAAACGTTTGGTTTAGCTGTTATAAAAGTTTGGTTTTTTAGTGCTGTAAATGCATTTTCAGCTCGCGCTGTACACATTTGCTATGAGAGGCATTATCTCATAAGGGAAATACTGGACAATCAAATTAATGACTTCCCAGGCTTCAGGATGCCTTTTTACACTCTATAAAGGTGGACATTTACATTGGAAACGTTTGGTTTAGCTGTTATAAAAGTTTGGTTTTTTAGTGCTGTAAATGCATTTTCAGCTCGCGCTGTACACATTTGCTATGAGAGGCATTATCTCATAAGGGAAATATTGGACAATCAAATTAATGACTGCCCAGGCTTCAGGATGTCTATTTACACTATATAAAGGTGGAAATTTACATTGGAAACGTTTGGTTTAGCTGTTATAAAAGTTTGGTTTTTTAGTGCTGTAAATGCATTTTCAGCTCGCGCTGTACACATTTGCTATGAGAGGCATTATCTCATAAGGGAAATATTGGACAATCAAATTAATGGCTGCCCAGGCTTCAGGATGTCTTTTTACACTATATAAAGGTGGAAATTTACATTGGAAACTTTTAGTTTAGCTGTTAATGAAGTTTCGTTTTTTTAGTGCTGAAAATTCATTGTCTGCTGGCGCTGTACACTTTTTCTAAGTGTTGCAATATCTCATGAAGGAAATACTGGACAATCAAATTAATGACTTTCCAGGCTTCAGGATGCCTTTCTACACTATATAAAGTTGGAAATGTACATTGGAAACGTTTGGTTTAGCTGTTATAAAAGTTTGTTTTTTTAGTGCTGTAAATGCATTTTCAGCTCGCGCTGTACACATTTGCTATGAGAGGCATTATCTCAGAAGGGAAATATTGGACAATCAAATTAATGACTGCCCAGTCTTCAGGATGTCTTTTTACACTATATAAAGGTGGAAATTTACATTGGAAACGTTTGGTTTAGCTGTTATAAAAGTTTGGTTTTTTTAGTGCTGAAAATGCATTTTCAGCTCGCACTGTACACATTTGCTATGTGAGGCATTATCTCATAAGGGAAATACTGGACAATCAAATTAATGACTGCCCAGGCTTCAGGATGTCTTTTTACACTATATAAAGGTGGAAATTTACATTGGAAACGTTTGGTTTAGCTGTTATAAAAGTTTGGTTTTTTAGTGCTGAAAATGCATTTTCAGCTCGCACTGTACACATTTGCTATGTGAGGCATTATCTCATAAGGGAAATACTGGACAATCAAATTAATGACTTCCCAGGCTTCAGGATGCCCTTTTACACTCTATAAATGTGGAAATTTACATTGGAAACGTTTGGTTTAGCTGTTAATGAAGTTTCGTTTTTTTAGTGCTGAAAATTCATTGTCTGCTGGCGCTGTACACTTTTTCTAAGTGTTGCAATATCTCATGAAGGAAATACTGGACAATCAAATTAATGACTTTCCAGGCTTCAGGATGCCTTTCTACACTATATAAAGGTGGAAATTTACATTGGAAACGTTTGGTTTAGCTGTTATAAAAGTTTGGTTTTTTAGTGCTGTAAATGCATTTTCAGCTCGCGCTGTACACATTTGCTATGAGAGGCATTATCTCATAAGGGAAATATTGGACAATCAAATTAATGACTGCCCAGGCTTCAGGATGTCTTTTTACACTATATAAGGGTGGAAATTTACATTGGAAACGTTTAGTTTAGCTGTTAATGAAGTGTCGTTTTTTTAGTGCTAAAAATTCATTGTCTGCTGGCGCTGTACACTTTTTCTAAGTGTTGCAATATCTCATGAAGGAAATACTGGACAATCAAATTAATGACTTTCCAGGCTTCAGGATGCCTTTCTACACTATATAAAGGTGGAAATGTACATTGGAAACGTTTGGTTTAGCTGTTATAAAAGTTTGGTTTTTTAGTGCTGTAAATGCATTTTCAGCTCGCGCTGTACACATTTGCTATGAGAGGCATTATCTCAAAAGGGAAATATTGGACAATCAAATTAATGACTGCCCAGGCTTCAGGATGTCTTTTTACACTATATAAAGGTGGAAATTTACATTGGAAACGTTTGGTTTAGCTGTTATAAAAGTTGGGTTTTTTAATGCTGAAAATGCATTTTCAGCTCGCACTGTACACATTTGCTATGTGAGGCATTATCTCATAAGGGAAATACTGGACAATCAAATTAATGACTTCCCAGGCTTCAGGATGCCTTTTTACACTCTATAAATGTGGAAATTTACATTGGAAACGTTTGGTTTAGCTGTTAATGAAGTTTCGTTTTTTTAGTGCTGAAAATTCATTGTCTGCTGGCGCTGTACACTCTTTCTAAGTGTTGCAATATCTCATGAAGGAAATACTGGACAATCAAATTAATGACTTTCCAGGCTTCAGGATGCCTTTCTACACTATATAAAGGTGGAAATTTACATTGGAAACGTTTGGTTTAGCTGTTATAAAAGTTTGGTTTTTTAGTGCTGTAAATGCATTTTCAGCTCGCGCTGTACACATTTGCTATGAGAGGCATTATCTCATAAGGGAAATATTGGACAATCAAATTAATGACTGCCCAGGCTTCAGGATGTCTTTTTACACTATATAAAGGTGGAAATTTACATTGGAAACGTTTAGTTTAGCTGTTAATGAAGTTTCGTTTTTTTAGTGCTGAAAATTCATTGTCTGCTGGCGCTGTACTCTTTTTCTAAGTGTTGCAATATCTCATGAAGGAAATACTGGACAATCAAATTAATGACTTTCCAGGCTTCAGGATGCCTTTCTACACTATATAAAGGTGGAAATTTACATTGGAAACGTTTGGTTTAGCTGTTATAAAAGTTTGGTTTTTTAGTGCTGTAAATGCATTTTCAGCTCGCGCTGTACACATTTGCTATGAGAGGCATTCTCTCATAAGGGAAATATTGGACAATCAAATTAATGACTGCCCAGGCTTCAGGATGTCTTTTTACACTATATAAAGGTGGAAATTTACATTGGAAACGTTTGGTTTAGCTGTTATAAAAGTTTGGTTTTTTAGTGCTGTAAATGCATTTTCAGCTCGCGCTGTACACATTTGCTATGAGAGGCATTATCTCATAAGGGAAATATTGGACAATCAAATTAATGACTGCCCAGGCTTCAGGATGTCTTTTTACACTATATAAAGGTGGAAATTTACATTGGAAACGTTTGGTTTAGCTGTTATAAAAGTTTGGTTTTTTTAGTGCTGAAAATGCATTTTCAGCTCGCACTGTACACATTTGCTATGTGAGGCATTATCTCTTAAGGGAAATACTGGACAATCAAATTAATGACTGCCCAGGCTTCAGGATGTCTTTTTACACTATCTAAAGGTGGAAATTTACATTGGAAACGTTTGGTTTAGCTGTTATAAAAGTTTGGTTTTTTAGTGCTGAAAATGCATTTTCAGCTCGCATTGTACACATTTGCTATGTGAGGCATTATCTCATAAGGGAAATACTGGACAATCAAATTAATGACTTCCCAGGCTTCAGGATGCCTTTTTACACTCTATAAATGTGGAAATTTACATTGGAAACGTTTGGTTTAGCTGTTAATGAAGTTTCGTTTTTTTAGTGCTGAAAATTCATTGTCTGCTGGCGCTGTACACTTTTTCTAAGTGTTGCAATATCTCATGAAGGAAATACTGGACAATCAAATTAATGACTTTCCAGGCTTCAGGATGCCTTTCTACACTATATAAAGGTGGAAATTTACATTTGAAACGTTTGGTTTAGCTGTTATAAAAGTTTGGTTTTTTCGTGCTGTAAATGCATTTTCAGCTCGCGCTGTACACATTTGCTATGAGAGGCATTATCTCATAAGGGAAATATTGGACAATCAAATTAATGACTGCCCAGGCTTCAGGATGTCTTTTTACACTATATAAAGGTGGAAATATACATTGGAAACGTTTAGTTTAGCTGTTAATGAAGTTTCGTTTTTTTAGTGCTGAAAATTCATTGTCTGCTGGCGCTGTACACTTTTTCTAAGTGT
This sequence comes from Idiotropiscis lumnitzeri, assembly GCF_059441095.1. Taxonomy (NCBI): domain Eukaryota; kingdom Metazoa; phylum Chordata; class Actinopteri; order Syngnathiformes; family Syngnathidae; genus Idiotropiscis; species Idiotropiscis lumnitzeri. The sequence goes on along the minus strand of NW_028283586.1, from coordinate 1,433,179 downwards.
TGCAATATCTCATGAAGGAAATACTGGACAATCAAATTAATGACTTTCCAGGCTTCAGGATGCCTTTCTACACTATATAAAGGTGGAAATGTACATTGGAAACGTTTGGTTTAGCTGTTATAAAAGTTTGGTTTTTAGTGCTGTAAATGCATTTTCAGCTCGCGCTGTACACATTTGCTATGAGAGGCATTATCTCAAAAGGGAAATATTGGACAATCAAATTAATGACTGCCCAGGCTTCAGGATGTCTTTTTACACTATATAAAGGTGGAAATTTACATTGGAAACGTTTGGTTTAGCTGTTATAAAAGTTGGGTTTTTTAATGCTGAAAATGCATTTTCAGCTCGCACTGTACACATTTGCTATGTGAGGCATTATCTCATAAGGGAAATACTGGACAATCAAATTAATGACTACCCAGGCTTCAGGATGCCTTTTTACACTCTATAAATGTGGAAATTTACATTGGAAACGTTTGGTTTAGCTGTTAATGAAGTTTCGTTTTTTTAGTGCTGAAAATTCATTGTCTGCTGGCGCTGTACACTCTTTCTAAGTGTTGCAATATCTCATGAAGGAAATACTGGACAATCAAATTAATGACTTTCCAGGCTTCAGGATGCCTTTCTACACTATATAAAGGTGGAAATTTACATTGGAAACGTTTGGTTTAGCTGTTATAAAAGTTTGGTTTTTTAGTGCTTGTAAATGCATTTTCAGCTCGCGCTGTACACATTTGCTATGAGAGGCATTATCTCATAAGGGAAATATTGGACAATCAAATTAATGACTGCCCAGGCTTCAGGATGTCTTTTTACACTATATAAAGGTGGAAATTTACATTGGAAACGTTTGGTTTAGCTGTTATAAAAGTTTGGTTTTTTTAGTGCTGTGAAAATGCATTTTCAGCTCGCACTGTACACATTTGCTATGTGAGGCATTATCTCATAAGGGAAATACTGGACAATCAAATTAATGACTGCCCAGGCTTCAGGATGTCTTTTTACACTATATAAAGGTGGAAATTTACATTGGAAACGTTTGGTTTAGCTGTTATAAAAGTTTGGTTTTTTAGTGCTGAAAATGCATTTTCAGCTCGCACTGTACACATTTGCTATGTGAGGCATTATCTCATAAGGGAAATACTGGACAATCAAATTAATGACTTCCCAGGCTTCAGGATGCCTTTTTACACTCTATAAATGTGGAAATTTACATTGGAAACGTTTGGTTTAGCTGTTAATGAAGTTTCGTTTTTTTAGTGCTGAAAATTCATTGTCTGCTGGCGCTGTACACTTTTTCTAAGTGTTGCAATATCTCATGAAGGAAATACTGGACAATCAAATTAATGACTTTCCAGGCTTCAGGATGCCTTTCTACACTATATAAAGGTGGAAATTTACATTGGAAACGTTTGGTTTAGCTGTTATAAAAGTTTGGTTTTTTAGTGCTGTAAATGCATTTTCAGCTCGCGCTGTACACATTTGCTATGAGAGGCATTATCTCATAAGGGAAATATTGGACAAACAAATTAATGACTGCCCAGGCTTCAGGATGTCTTTTTACACTATATAAAGGTGGAAATTTACATTGGAAACGTTTGGTTTAGCTGTTATAAAAGTTTGGTTTTTTTAGTGCTGAAAATGCATTTTCAGCTCGCACTGTACACATTTGCTATGTGAGGCATTATCTCATAAGGGAAATACTGGACAATCAAATTAATGACTGCCCAGGCTTCAGGATGTCTTTTTACACTATCTAAAGGTGGAAATTTACATTGGAAACGTTTGGTTTAGCTGTTATAAAAGTTTGGTTTTTTAGTGCTGAAAATGCATTTTCAGCTCGCACTGTACACATTTGCTATGTGAGGCATTATCTCATAAGGGAAATACTGGACAATCAAATTAATGACTTCCCAGGCTTCAGGATGCCTTTTTACACTCTATAAATGTGGAAATTTACATTGGAAACGTTTGGTTTAGCTGTTAATGAAGTTTCGTTTTTTTAGTGCTGAAAATTCATTGTCTGCTGGCGCTGTACACTTTTTCTAAGTGTTGCAATATCTCATGAAGGAAATACTGGACAATCAAATTAATGACTTTCCAGGCTTTAGGATGCCTTTCTACACTATATAAAGGTGGAAATGTACATTGGAAACGTTTGGTTTAGCTGTTGTAAAAGTTTGGTTTTTTAGTGCTGTAAATGCATTTTCAGCTCGCGCTGTACACATTTGCTATGAGAGGCATTATCTCATAAGGGAAATATTGGACAATCAAATTAATGACTGCCCAGGCTTCAGGATGTCTTTTTACACTATATAAAGGTGGAAATATACATTGGAAACGTTTAGTTTAGCTGTTAATGAAGTTTCGTTTTTTTAGTGCTGAAAATTCATTGTCTGCTGGCGCTGTACACTTTTTCTAAGTGTTGCAATATCTCATGAAGGAAATACTGGACAATCAAATTAATGACTTTCCAGGCTTTAGGATGCCTTTCTACACTATATAAAGGTGGAAATGTACATTGGAAACGTTTGGTTTAGCTGTTATAAAAGTTTGGTTTTTTAGTGCTGTAAATGCATTTTCAGCTCGCGCTGTACACATTTGCTATGAGAGGCATTATCTCAAAAGGGAAATATTGGACAATCAAATTAATGACTGCCCAGGCTTCAGGATGTCTTTTTACACTATATAAAGGTGGAAATTTACATTGGAAACGTTTGGTTTAGCTGTTATAAAAGTTGGGTTTTTTAATGCTGAAAATGCATTTTCAGCTCGCACTGTACACATTTGCTATGTGAGGCATTATCTCATAAGGGAAATACTGGACAATCAAATTAATGACTTCCCAGGCTTCAGGATGCCTTTTTACACTCTATAAATGTGGAAATTTACATTGGAAACGTTTGGTTTAGCTGTTAATGAAGTTTCGTTTTTTTAGTGCTGAAAATTCATTGTCTGCTGGCGCTGTACACTCTAAGTGTTGCAATATCTCATGAAGGAAATACTGGACAATCAAATTAATGACTTTCCAGGCTTCAGGATGCCTTTCTACACTATATAAAGGTGGAAATTTACATTGGAAACGTTTGGTTTAGCTGTTATAAAAGTTTGGTTTTTTAGTGCTGTAAATGCATTTTCAGCTCGCGCTGTACACATTTGCTATGAGAGGCATTATCTCATAAGGGAAATATTGGACAATCAAATTAATGACTGCCCAGGCTTCAGGATGTCTTTTTACACTATATAAAGGTGGAAATTTACATTGGAAACGTTTAGTATAGCTGTTAATGAAGTTTCGTTTTTTTTAGTGCTGAAAATTCATTGTCTGCTGGCGCTGTACACTTTTTCTAAGTGTTGCAATATCTCATGAAGGAAATACTGGACAATCAAATTAATGACTTTCCAGGCTTCAGGATGCCTTTCTACACTATATAAAGGTGGAAATTTACATTGGAAACGTTTGGTTTAGCTGTTATAAAAGTTTGGTTTTTTAGTGCTGTAAATGCATTTTCAGCTCGCGCTGTACACATTTGCTATGAGAGGCATTATCTCATAAGGGAAATATTGGACAATCAAATTAATGACTGCCCAGGCTTCAGGATGTCTTTTTACACTATATAAAGGTGGAAATTTACATTGGAAACGTTTGGTTTAGCTGTTATAAAAGTTTGGTTTTTTAGTGCTGTAAATGCATTTTCAGCTCGCGCTGTACACATTTGCTATGAGAGGCATTATCTCATAAGGGAAATATTGGACAATCAAATTAATGGCTGCCCAGGCTTCAGGATGTCTTTTTACTCTATATAAAGTTGGAAATTTACATTGGAAACGTTTAGTTTAGCTGTTAATGAAGTTTCGTTTTTTTAGTGCTGAAAATTCATTGTCTGCTGGCGCTGTACACTTTTTCTAAGTGTTGCAATATCTCATGAAGGAAATACTGGACAATCAAATCAATGACTTTCCAGGCTTCAGGATGCCTTTCTACACTATATAAAGGTGGAAATTTACATTGGAAACGTTTGGTTTAGCTGTTATAAAAGTTTGGTTTTTTAGTGCTGTAAATGCATTTTCAGCTCGCACTGTACACATTTGCTATGTGAGGCATTATCTCATAAGGGAAATACTGGACAATCAAATTAATGACTTCCCAGGCTTCAGGATGCCTTTTTACACTCTATAAATGTGGAAATTTACATTGGAAACGTTTGGTTTAGCTGTTAATGAAGTTTCGTTTTTTTAGTGCTTGAAAATTCATTGTCTGCTGGCGCTGTACACTTTTTCTAAGTGTTGCAATATCTCATGAAGGAAATACTGGACAATCAAATTAATGACTTTCCAGGCTTCAGGATGCCTTTCTACACTATATAAAGGTGGAAATGTACATTGGAAACGTTTGGTTTAGCTGTTATAAAAGTTTGTTTTTTTAGTGCTGTAAATGCATTTTCAGCTCGCGCTGTACACATTTGCTATGAGAGGCATTGTCTCATAAGGGAAATATTGGACAATCAAATTAATGTCTGCCCAGGCTTCAGGATGTCTTTTTACACTATATAAAGGTGGAAATTTACATTGGAAACGTTTGGTTTAGCTGTTATAAAAGTTTGGTTTTTTTAGTGCTGAAAATGCATTTTCAGCTCGCACTGTACACATTTGCTATGTGAGGCATTATCTCATAAGGGAAATACTGGACAATCAAATTAATGACTGCCCAGGCTTCAGGATGTCTTTTTACACTATATAAAGGTGGAAATTTACATTGGAAACGTTTGGTTTAGCTGTTATAAAAGTTTGGTTTTTTAGTGCTGAAAATGCATTTTCAGCTCGCACTGTACACATTTGCTATGTGAGGCATTATCTCATAAGGGAAATACTGGACAATCAAATTAATGACTTCCCAGGCTTCAGGATGCCTTTTTACACTCTATAAATGTGGAAATTTACATTGGAAACGTTTGGTTTAGCTGTTAATGAAGTTTCGTTTTTTTAGTGCTGAAAATTCATTGTCTGCTGGCGCTGTACACTTTTTCTAAGTGTTGCAATATCTCATGAAGGAAATACTGGACAATCAAATTAATGTCTTTCCAGGCTTCAGGATGCCTTTCTACACTATATAAAGGTGGAAATTTACATTGGAAACGTTTGGTTTAGCTGTTATAAAAGTTTGGTTTTTTAGTGCTGTAAATGCATTTTCAGCTCGCGCTGTACACATTTGCTATGAGAGGCATTATCTCATAAGGGAAATATTGGACAATCAAATTAATGACTGCCCAGGCTTCAGGATGTCTTTTTACACTATATAAAGGTGGAAATTTACATTGGAAACGTTTGGTTTAGCTGTTATAAAAGTTTGGTTTTTTTAGTGCTGAAAATGCATTTTCAGCTCGCACTGTACACATTTGCTATGTGAGGCATTATCTCATAAGGGAAATACTGGACAATCAAATTAATGACTGCCCAGGCTTCAGGATGTCTTTTTACACTATCTAAAGGTGGAAATTTACATTGGAAACGTTTGGTTTAGCTGTTATAAAAGTTTGGTTTTTTAGTGCTGAAAATGCATTTTCAGCTCGCACTGTACACATTTGCTATGTGAGGCATTATCTCATAAGGGAAATACTGGACAATCAAATTAATGACTTCGCAGGCTTATGGATGCCTTTTTACACTCTATAAATGTGGAAATTCACATTGGAAACGTTTGGTTTACCTGTTAATGAAGTTTCGTTTTTTTAGTGCTGAAAATTCATTGTCTGCTGGCGCTGTACACTTTTTCTAAGTGTTGCAATATCTCATGAAGGAAATACTGGACAATCAAATTAATGACTTTCCAGGCTTCAGGATGCCTTTCTACACTATATAAAGGTGGAAATTAACATTTGAAACGTTTGGTTTAGCTGTTATAAAAGTTTGTTTTTTTAGTGCTGTAAATGCATTTTCAGCTCGCGCTGTACACATTTGCTATGAGAGGCATTATCTCATAAGGGAAATATTGGACAATCAAATTAATGACTGCCCAGGCTTCAGGATGTCTTTTTACACTATATAAAGGTGGAAATATACATTGGAAACGTTTAGTTTAGCTGTTAATGAAGTTTCGTTTTTTTAGTGCTGAAAATTCATTGTCTGCTGGCGCTGTACACTTTTTCTAAGTGTTGCAATATCTCATGAAGGAAATACTGGACAATCAAATTAATGACTTTCCAGGCTTCAGGATGCCTTTCTACACTATATAAAGGTGGAAATTTACATTGGAAACGTTTGGTTTAGCTGTTATAAAAGTTTGGTTTTTTAGTGCTGTAAATGCATTTTCAGCTCGCGCTGTACACATTTGCTATGAGAGGCATTATCTCATAAGGGAAATATTGGACAATCAAATTAATGACTGCCCAGGCTTCAGGATGTCTTTTTACACTATATAAAGGTGGAAATTTACATTGGAAACGTTTAGTTTAGCTGTTAATGAAGTTTCGTTTTTTTAGTGCTGAAAATTCATTGTCTGCTGGCGCTGTACTCTTTTTCTAAGTGTTGCAATATCTCATGAAGGAAATACTGGACAATCAAATTAATGACTTTCCAGGCTTCAGGATGCCTTTCTACACTATATAAAGGTGGAAATTTACATTGGAAACGTTTGGTTTAGCTGTTATAAAAGTTTGGTTTTTTAGTGCTGTAAATGCATTTTCAGCTCGCGCTGTACACATTTGCTATGAGAGGCATTATCTCATAAGGGAAATATTGGACAATCAAATTAATGACTGCCCAGGCTTCAGGATGTCTTTTTACACTATATAAAGGTGGAAATTTACATTGGAAACGTTTGGTTTAGCTGTTATAAAAGTTTGGTTTTTTAGTGCTGTAAATGCATTTTCAGTTCGCGCTGTACACATTTGCTATGTGAGGCATTATCTCATAAGGGAAATACTGGACAATCAAATTAATGACTGCCCAGGCTTCAGGATGTCTTTTTACACTATATAAAGGTGGAAATTTACATTGGAAACGTTTGGTTTAGCTGTTATAAAAGTTTGGTTTTTTAGTGCTGAAAATGCATTTTCAGCTCGCACTGTACACATTTGCTATGTGAGGCATTATCTCATAAGGGAAATACTGGACAATCAAATTAATGACTTCCCAGGCTTCAGGATGCCTTTTTACACTCTATAAATGTGGAAATTTACATTGGAAACGTTTGGTTTAGCTGTTAATGAAGTTTCGTTTTTTTAGTGCTGAAAATTCATTGTCTGCTGGCGCTGTACACTTTTTCTAAGTGTTGAAATATCTCATGAAGGAAATACTGGACAATCAAATTAATGACTTTCCAGGCTTCAGGATGCCTTTCTACACTATATAAAGGTGGAAATTTACATTGGAAACGTTTGGTTTAGCTGTTATAAAAGTTTGGTTTTTTAGTGCTGTAAATGCATTTTCAGCTCGCGCTGTACACATTTGCTATGAGAGGCATTATCTCATAAGGGAAATATTGGACAATCAAATTAATGACTGCCCAGGCTTCAGGATGTCTTTTTACACTATATAAAGGTGGAAATATACATTGGAAACGTTTAGTTTAGCTGTTAATGAAGTTTCGTTTTTTTAGTGCTGAAAATTCATTGTCTGCTGGCGCTGTACACTTTTTCTAAGTGTTGCAATATCTCATGAAGGAAATACTGGACAATCAAATTAATGACTTTCCAGGCTTCAGGATGCCTTTCTACACTATATAAAGGTGGAAATGTACATTGGAAACGTTTGGTTTAGCTGTTATAAAAGTTTGGTTTTTTAGTGCTGTAAATGCATTTTCAGCTCGCGCTGTACACATTTGCTATGAGAGGCATTATCTCAAAAGGGAAATATTGGACAATCAAATTAATGACTGCCCAGGCTTCAGGATGTCTTTTTACACTATATAAAGGTGGAAATTTACATTGGAAACGTTTGGTTTAGCTGTTATAAAAGTTGGGTTTTTTAATGCTGAAAATGCATTTTCAGCTCGCACTGTACACATTTGCTCTGTGAGGCATTATCTCATAAGGGAAATACTGGACAATCAAATTAATGACTTCCCAGGCTTCAGGATGCCTTTTTACACTCTATAAATGTGGAAATTTACATTGGAAACGTTTGGTTTAGCTGTTAATGAAGTTTCGTTTTTTTAGTGCTGAAAATTCATTGTCTGCTGGCGCTGTACACTCTTTCTAAGTGTTGCAATATCTCATGAAGGAAATACTGGACAATCAAATTAATGACTTTCCAGGCTTCAGGATGCCTTTCTACACTATATAAAGGTGGAAATTTACATTGGAAACGTTTGGTTTAGCTGTTATAAAAGTTTGGTTTTTTAGTGCTGTAAATGCATTTTCAGCTCGCGCTGTACACATTTGCTATGAGAGGCATTATCTCATAAGGGAAATATTGGACAATCAAATTAATGACTGCCCAGGCTTCAGGATGTCTTTTTACACTATATAAAGGTGGAAATTTACATTGGAAACGTTTGGTTTAGCTGTTATAAAAGTTTGGTTTTTTAGTGCTGTAAATGCATTTTCAGCTCGCGCTGTACACATTTGCTATGAGAGGCATTATCTCATAAGGGAAATATTGGACAATCAAATTATTGGCTGCCCAGGCTTCAGGATGTCTTTTTACTCTATATAAAGTTGGAAATTTACATTGGAAACGTTTAGTTTAGCTGTTAATGAAGTTTCGTTTTTTTAGTGCTGAAAATTCATTGTCTGCTGGCGCTGTACACTTTTTCTAAGTGTTGCAATATCTCATGAAGGAAATACTGGACAATCAAATCAATGACTTTCCAGGCTTCAGGATGCCTTTCTACACTATATAAAGGTGGAAATTTACATTGGAAACGTTTGGTTTAGCTGTTATAAAAGTTTGGTTTTTTAGTGCTGTAAATGCATTTTCAGCTCGCACTGTACACATTTGCTATGTGAGGCATTATCTCATAAGGGAAATACTGGACAATCAAATTAATGACTTCCCAGGCTTCAGGATGCCTTTTTACACTCTATAAATGTGGAAATTTACATTGGAAACGTTTGGTTTAGCTGTTAATGAAGTTTCGTTTTTTTAGTGCTGAAAATTCATTGTCTGCTGGCGCTGTACACTTTTTCTAAGTGTTGCAATATCTCATGAAGGAAATACTGGACAATCAAATTAATGACTTTCCAGGCTTCAGGATGCCTTTCTACACTATATAAAGGTGGAAATGTACATTGGAAACGTTTGGTTTAGCTGTTATAAAAGTTTGTTTTTTAAGTGCTGTAAATGCATTTTCAGCTCGCGCTGTACACATTTGCTATGAGAGGCATTGTCTCATAAGGGAAATATTGGACAATCAAATTAATGACTGCCCAGGCTTCAGGATGTCTTTTTACACTATATAAAGGTGGAAATTTACATTGGAAACGTTTGGTTTAGCTGTTATAAAAGTTTGGTTTTTTTAGTGCTGAAAATGCATTTTCAGCTCGCACTGTACACATTTGCTATGTGAGGCATTATCTCATAAGGGAAATACTGGACAATCAAATTAATGACTGCCCAGGCTTCAGGATGTCTTTTTACACTATATAAAGGTGGAAATTTACATTGGAAACGTTTGGTTTAGCTGTTATAAAAGTTTGGTTTTTTAGTGCTGAAAATGCATTTTCAGCTCGCACTGTACACATTTGCTATGTGAGGCATTATCTCATAAGGGAAATACTGGACAATCAAATTAATGACTTCCCAGGCTTCAGGATGCCTTTTTACACTCTATAAATGTGGAAATTTACATTGGAAACGTTTGGTTTAGCTGTTAATGAAGTTTCGTTTTTTTAGTGCTGAAAATTCATTGTCTGCTGGCGCTGTACACTTTTTCTAAGTGTTGCAATATCTCATGAAGGAAATACTGGACAATCAAATTAATGACTTTCCAGGCTTCAGGATGCCTTTCTACACTATATAAAGGTGGAAATTTACATTGGAAACGTTTGGTTTAGCTGTTATAAAAGTTTGGTTTTTTAGTGCTGTAAATGCATTTTCAGCTCGCGCTGTACACATTTGCTATGAGAGGCATTATCTCATAAGGGAAATATTGGACAATCAAATTAATGACTGCCCAGGCTTCAGGATGTCTTTTTACACTATATAAAGGTGGAAATATACATTGGAAACGTTTAGTTTAGCTGTTAATGAAGTTTCGTTTTTTTAGTGCTGAAAATTCATTGTCTGCTGGCGCTGTACACTTTTTCTAAGTGTTGCAATATCTCATGAAGGAAATACTGGACAATCAAATTAATGACTTTCCAGGCTTCAGGATGCCTTTCTACACTATATAAAGGTGGAAATTTACATTGGAAACGTTTGGTTTAGCTGTTATAAAAGTTTGGTTTTTTAGTGCTGTAAATGCATTTTCAGCTCGCGCTGTACACATTTGCTATGAGAGGCATTATCTCATAAGGGAAATATTGGACAATCAAATTAATGACTGCCCAGGCTTCAGGATGTCTTTTTACACTATATAAAGGTGGAAATTTACATTGGAAACGTTTGGTTTAGCTGTTATAAAAGTTTGGTTTTTTAGTGCTGTAAATGCATTTTCAGCTCGCGCTGTACACATTTGCTATGTGAGGCATTATCTCATAAGGGAAATACTGGACAATCAAATTAATGACTTCCCAGGCTTCAGGATGTCTTTTTACACTATATAAAGGTGGAAATTTACATTGGAAACGTTTGGTTTAGCTGTTATAAAAGTTTGGTTTTTTAGTGCTGAAAATGCATTTTCAGCTCGCACTGTACACATTTGCTATGTGAGGCATTATCTCATAAGGGAAATACTGGACAATCAAATTAATGACTTCCCAGGCTTCAGGATGCCTTTTTACACTCTATAAATGTGGAAATTTACATTGGAAACGTTTGGTTTAGCTGTTAATGAAGTTTCGTTTTTTTAGTGCTGAAAATTCATTGTCTGCTGGCGCTGTACACTTTTTCTAAGTGTTGCAATATCTCATGAAGGAAATACTGGACAATCAAATTAATGACTTTCCAGGCTTCAGGATGCCTTTCTACACTATATAAAGGTGGAAATTTACATTGGAAACGTTTGGTTTAGCTGTTATAAAAGTTTGGTTTTTTAGTGCTGTAAATGCATTTTCAGCTCGCGCTGTACACATTTGCTATGAGAGGCATTATCTCATAAGGGAAATATTGGACAATCAAATTAATGACTGCCCAGGCTTCAGGATGTCTTTTTACACTATATAAAGGTGGAAATTTACATTGGAAACGTTTAGTTTAGCTGTTAATGAAGTTTCGTTTTTTTTAGTGCTGAAAATTCATTGTCTGCTGGCGCTGTACACTTTTTCTAAGTGTTGCAATATCTCATGAAGGAAATACTGGACAATCAAATTAATGACTTTCCAGGCTTCAGGATGCCTTTCTACACTATATAAAGGTGGAAATTTACATTGGAAACGTTTGGTTTAGCTGTTATAAAAGTTTGGTTTTTTAGTGCTGTAAATGCATTTTCAGCTCGCGCTGTACACATTTGCTATGAGAGGCATTATCTCATAAGGGAAATATTGGACAATCAAATTAATGACTGCCCAGGCTTCAGGATGTCTTTTTACACTATATAAAGGTGGAAATTTACATTGGAAACGTTTAGTTTAGCTGTTAATGAAGTTTCGTTTTTTTTAGTGCTGAAAATTCATTGTCTGCTGGCGCTGTACACTTTTTCTAAGTGTTGCAATATCTCATGAAGGAAATACTGGACAATCAAATTAATGACTTTCCAGGCTTCAGGATGCCTTTCTACACTATATAAAGGTGGAAATTTACATTGGAAACGTTTGGTTTAGCTGTTATAAAAGTTTGGTTTTTTAGTGCTGTAAATGCATTTTCAGCTCGCGCTGTACACATTTGCTATGAGAGGCATTATCTCATAAGGGAAATATTGGACAATCAAATTAATGACTGCCCAGGCTTCAGGATGTCTTTTTACACTATATAAAGGTGGAAATTTACAATGGAAACGTTTGGTTTAGCTGTTATAAAAGTTTGGTTTTTTAGTGCTGTAAATGCATTTTCAGCTCGCGCTGTACACATTTGCTATGAGAGGCATTATCTCATAAGGGAAATATTGGACAATCAAATTAATGGCTGCCCAGGCTTCAGGATGTCTTTTTACTCTATATAAAGTTGGAAATTTACATTGGAAACGTTTAGTTTAGCTGTTAATGAAGTTTCGTTTTTTTAGTGCTGAAAATTCATTGTCTGCTGGCGCTGTACACTTTTTCTAAGTGTTGCAATATCTCATGAAGGAAATACTGGACAATCAAATCAATGACTTTCCAGGCTTCAGGATGCCTTTCTACACTATATAAAGGTGAAAATTTACATTGGAAACGTTTGGTTTAGCTGTTATAAAAGTTTGGTTTTTTAGTGCTGTAAATGCATTTTCAGCTCGCACTGTACACATTTGCTATGTGAGGCATTATCTCATAAGGGAAATACTGGACAATCAAATTAATGACTTCCCAGGCTTCAGGATGCCTTTTTACACTCTATAAATGTGGAAATTTACATTGGAAACGTTTGGTTTAGCTGTTAATGAAGTTTCGTTTTTTTACTGCTGAAAATTCATTGTCTGCTGGCGCTGTACACTTTTTCTAAGTGTTGCAATATCTCATGAAGGAAATACTGGACAATCAAATTAATGACTTTCCAGGCTTCAGGATGCCTTTCTACACTATATAAAGGTGGAAATGTACATTGGAAACGTTTGGTTTAGCTGTTATAAAAGTTTATTTTTTTAGTGCTGTAAATGCATTTTCAGCTCGCGCTGTACACATTTGCTATGAGAGGCATTGTCTCATAAGGGAAATATTGGACAATCAAATTAATGACTGCCCAGGCTTCAGGATGTCTTTTTACACTATATAAAGGTGGAAATTTACATTGGAAACGTTTGGTTTAGCTGTTATAAAAGTTTGGTTTTTTTAGTGCTGAAAATGCATTTTCAGCTCGCACTGTACACATTTGCTATGTGAGGCATTATCTCATAAGGGAAATACTGGACAATCAAATTAATGCCTGCCCAGGCTTCAGGATGTCTTTTTACACTATATAAAGGTGGAAATTTACATTGGAAACGTTTGGTTTAGCTGTTATAAAAGTTTGGTTTTTTAGTGCTGAAAATGCATTTTCAGCTCGCACTGTACACATTTGCTATGTGAGGCATTATCTCATAAGGGAAATACTGGACAATCAAATTAATGACTTCCCAGGCTTCAGGATGCCTTTCTACACTATATAAAGGTGGAAATGTACATTGGAAACGTTTGGTTTAGCTGTTATAAAAGTTTGGTTTTTTTAGTGCTGTAAATGCATTTTCAGCTCGCGCTGTACACGTTTGCTATGAGAGGCATTATCTCATAAGGGAAATATTGGACAATCAAATTAATGACTGCCCAGGCTTCAGGATGTCTTTTTACACTATATAAAGGTGGAAATTTACATTGGAAACGTTTAGTTTAGCTGTTAATGAAGTTTCGTTTTTTTAGTGCTGAAAATTCATTGTCTGCTGGCGCTGTACACTTTTTCTAAGTGTTGCAATATCTCATGAAGGAAATACTGGACAATCAAATTAATGACTTTCCAGGCTTCAGGATGCCTTTCTACACTATATAAAGGTGGAAATTTACATTGGAAACGTTTGGTTTAGCTGTTATAAAAGTTTGGTTTTTTAGTGCTGTAAATGCATTTTCAGCTCGCGCTGTACACATTTGCTATGAGAGGCATTATCTCATAAGGGAAATATTGGACAATCAAATTAATGACTGCCCAGGCTTCAGGATGTCTTTTTACACTATATAAAGGTGGAAATTTACATTGGAAACGTTTGGTTTAGCTGTTATAAAAGTTTGGTTTTTTAGTGCTGTAAATGCATTTTCAGCTCGCGCTGTACACATTTGCTATGAGAGGCATTATCTCATAAGGGAAATATTGGACAATCAAATTAATGGCTGCCCGGGCTTCAGGATGTCTTTTTACACTATATAACGGTGGAAATTTACATTGGAAACGTTTAGTTTAGCTGTTAATGAAGTTTCGTTTTTTTAGTGCTGAAAATTCATTGTCTGCTGGCGCTGTACACTTTTTCTAAATGTTGCAATATCTCATGAAGGAAATACTGGACAATCAAATTAATGACTTTCCAGGCTTCATGATGCCTTTCTACACTATATAAAGGTGGAAATTTACATTGGAAACGTTTGGTTTAGCTGTTATAAAAGTTTGGTTTTTTAGTGCTGTAAATGCATTTTCAGCTCGCGCTGTACACATTTGCTATGAGAGGCATTATCTCATAAGGGAAATATTGGACAATCAAATTAATGACTGCCCAGGCTTCAGGATGTCTTTTTACACTATATAAAGGTGGAAATTTACATTGGAAACGTTTGGTTTAGGTGTTATAAAAGTTTGTTTTTTTAGTGCTGAAAATGCATTTTCAGCTCGCACTGTACACATTTGCTATGTGAGGCATTATCTCATAAGGGAAATACTGGACAATCAAATTAATTACTTCCCAGGCTTCAGGATGCCTTTTTACACTCTATAAATGTGGAAATTTACATTGGAAACGTTTGGTTTAGCTGTTAATGAAGTTTCGTTTTTTTAGTGCTGAAAATTCATTGTCTGCTGGCGCTGTACACTTTTTCTAAGTGTTGCAATATCTCATGAAGGAAATACTGGACAATCAAATTAATGACTTTCCAGGCTTCAGGATGCCTTTCTACACTATATAAAGGTGGAAATTTACATTGGAAACGTTTGGTTTAGCTGTTATAAAAGTTTGGTTTTTTAGTGCTGTAAATGCATTTTCAGCTCGCGCTGTACACATTTGCTATGAGAGGCATTATCTCATAAGGGAAATATTGGACAATCAAATTAATGACTGCCCAGGCTTCAGGATGTCTTTTTACACTATATAAAGGTGGAAATTTACATTGGAAACGTTTGGTTTAGCTGTTATAAAAGTTTGGTTTTTTAGTGCTGTAAATGCATTTTCAGCTCGCGCTGTACACATTTGCTATGTGAGGCATTATCTCATAAGGGAAATACTGGACAATCAAATTAATGACTGCCCAGGCTTCAGGATGTCTTTTTACACTATATAAAGGTGGAAATTTACATTGGAAACGTTTGGTTTAGCTGTTATAAAAGTTTGGTTTTTTAGTGCTGAAAATGCATTTTCAGCTCGCACTGTACACATTTGCTATGAGAGGCATTATCTCATAAGGGAAATATTGGACAATCAAATTAATGACTGCCCAGGCTTCAGGATGTCTTTTTACACTATATAAAGGTGGAAATTTACATTGGAAACGTTTGGTTTAGCTGTTATAAAAGTTTGGTTTTTTAGTGCTGTAAATGCATTTTCAGCTCGCGCTGTACACATTTTCTATGAGAGGCATTATCTCATAAGGGAAATATTGGACAATCAAATTAATGACTGCCCAGGCTTCAGGATGCCTTTCTACACTACATAAAGGTGGAAATTTACATTGGAAACGTTTGGTTTAGCTGTTATAAAAGTTTGTTTTTTTAGTGCTGTAAATGCATTTTCAGCTCGCGCTGTACACATTTGCTATGTGAGGCATTATCTCATAAGGGA